>NC_061512.1:118512160-118528544 GCF_022539505.1 Lolium rigidum
GTAGTCATAACATGGTATAAGCATGTGCCATGTCAACCCAATAAAGCATCAAAGAAGAATACCACAATATTATGCTTTGTATGATGGAAATAATGCATGATTCTTTCAATAGCACATTAAGCACTCCCAGCTATTTGAGACAAGTCATGCTACAACAATAAATATAATCATATGATTAAAATAACATCCAATATCTCATGCCAAATTCTATGCCAAGTCTAAACAAGCTCCCTTTTGCATCACTATAAGCATGAAACATTTTACTCGTCTCCAACACCAATCAATTTATTTGAAACAACTCTCATAGATAATAATCAATAAATACCAGAGAGCTAATTATATCTAACTAAATAAAACTAACAAGTTCTGAACAAAATACGAGTGGAAAACCAGAGCGCAGTACTAGCAAAAGAGAACACTCGCAAAATAATAAGAGTGAAAACTAGAGTGTTCTATGTAATGAAAACGGAGTGTGTCATTCTCCAAAACAAATATGCTGGGATCCAACCATATGCTACAGAAAACAAAACAAAATAAAAATAAAAATAAAGATGCTCCAAGAACAACAGAGAATATGAAGCAATAAAAATATAGCGTCTTGAAAGATGACCTGATATTTCGTTGATGAAGAAGGGGATGCCTTGGGCATCCCCAACTTTGACGTTACTGAAAGTGCATGGAGCCCCCATGTGTGTATTAATCACATACTTGCTTGTATTGCTTAGCATAAGTTGTTGGTGCACATAGATGAACCATTGGTTAGAATAAGTTGTTGGTGCACATAGGTGAACCATTGTATATAGGCTTTGGGCTTGACAAAGTAAACGCTAGTTTTATTCCGCATTTGTTAAGCCCATCTCGTAAAAGTTTTAAATCGCCTATTCACCCCCCTCTAGGCGACATCCGTGTCCTTTCAGTTACCTCTTGGATATTTCTTGGGATGACATGGGCATCCCCAAACTTGAGCTTTTGTCCATACTTTATCTCATCACATAATTCTTTTCTCCCTACACTTGAAAACTTCCTTCATACAAAACTTCACACAATTTTCATTAGCAGCATTAGTGCAATCAAAATAACAAATCCACTTGGTTCAGTTCTAACATATGCCAAACATCCATTAAAACATTAGCTACTGTAGAAACTTCTTCAAAAAGCTCTTTCTCTCAAAAGAACTCAAAAAGAAAAAGATTAAGAGGCAAATGCAAATAGTAGTAGAAATCTGTCAAAACAGAACGGTAGGGAAAGATTGATTTTTTCGAAAATCCTATGTTGCTCCAATCGAAAAGTGCAAAACTAACGAAAGTTAGATAATAACCTGGGGCATATGCTCAAAACTTATCAGCTCAAAATGATGTTCTGGATGGGAATACGAATTTTAATGGTGACAACACAGAATCTGTTTCAGGACTGCAACTTCCCTAAATCTTACTTTCTTCCTATTAGAGGCTATTCTTAGCACAAAAACGAAATAAATAGGATAAGGAGATATTATTACAGAGGTAACAACTTCCAAGACTCAACAAAAGAAAAAATACAGAAATAAAACATGGGTTATCTCCCAAGATTGCTTATCTTTAACGCATTTTAGTTAGGCGCAGAAAAAGAGCTCGCATCAAGTATTTTCAAGTGAAGAAGTATCAAGATCATAACTTGTCCTAATAATAGAATCAAAAGGTAACTTCTTTCTATTTCTAGGGAAGTGTTTCATACTTTTCTTGAGTGGGAATTAATATTTAATAATCTCATCTCTTATATCAGTAGCAGCACCAACAGTTCTAAGAAAAGGTCTTCCCAAAATAATAGGAAAATAAGCATTGCATTCAATATCCAAAACAACAAAATCAATGGGGACAAATTATTATTAACCTTAATAAGAACATTATTAACTCTCCTCAGAGGTTTCCTCTTAGCAATATCAGGAAGATGAACATCCAAACAACATTGTTCCAAAGGTGGCAAATCAAGCATATCATAAATGTTTCTAGGCATAACAGAGATGCTCGCACCAATATCACATAAAGCATTGCAATAAAAGTCATCTACTTTAATCTTAATGATGGGCTCCCAACCTCTTCTAACTTCCTAGGAATAGAAGCTTCATGTTTTAATTTCTCTAATTTGCATGAGAGCATTTGTAATATGTTTTGTAAAAGCCAAATTTATAGCACTAGCATTAGGAATTTTAGCAATATATTGTAAGAACTTAATTACTTCAGAGATATTGCAATCATTAAAATCAAAGTCATTGTTATCAAAGGTAAAAGTACTATTGTCTCCCATACTTCGAAAAATTTCAGCACTCTTATAAGAAACAGTTTCAGCGGTTCTAGGCAATTTTGTAGAAGGAGTGGGGACTTTTCCTACACCAATTATTTTAGAATTAATAGTATGAGGTTTGCTAGCATTTGATACTTCAGCATTACTAGTGGTGGTAAGGGTACAAACTTTAGTCATATTATTATTTCTAGCAATTTCATCTTCTCTTTCCCACATAACATGCAATTCCACCAACATCCTAGCATTGTCATCAATAATTCTAACCTTAATAGCATTCAAAGTTTTTCTTTCTTTAACATCATGAGGCATAACCTTTAATTTAAGAAGTTCAACATCAAGAGCAAGGCTATCAACTTTAGAAGCAAGAACATCAATTTTACCAAACTTTTCCTCAACAGATTTATTAAAAGCAGTTTGTTTACTAATAAAGTCCTTAAGCATGAATTCAAGATCAGAGGGCGCACTTCTATTGTTGTTGTAGGAATTACCATAAGAATTTCCGTAAGCATTGCCATTATTAGAAGGATATGGCCTATAATTGTTAATAACAAAATTATTCCTATAAGCATTGTTGTTAAAATTATTGCTTTAATGAAGTTCACATCAACATCTCTTCTTGAGCAACCAAAGAAGCTAAAGGAATACTATTTGGGTCAACATGAGCTTTACTATTAACAAGCATAGACATAATGATATCAATCTTCTCACTCAAGGAGGAGGTTTCTTCAACTGAATTTATCTTCTTACCTTATGGAGCCCTCTCGGTGTGCCATTCAGAATAATTTATCATCATGTCATCAAGTAGTTTTGTTACAGCCCCAAAGTAATGGACATAAAGGTACCTCCAACAGCTGAATCCATAAGGTTTCTTGAAGAAAAATTCAGTCCTGCATAATTTTTTTAGATGATCATCCAAGTAGTCAGTCCATGAGTGGGACAATTCTTTACCAAAGATTTCATTCTTTCCCAAGATTGAGCAACATGTTCATTATCAAATTGTTTAAATTTCATTATGTCACTTCTCAAGGATATAATCTTAGCAGGAGGATAATATTTTTCAATGAAAGCACCTTTGCATTTAACCCAAGAATCAATACTATTTCTAGGCATAGATAGCCACCAATCTTTAGCTCTCCCTCTCAAAGAGAAAGGAAACAATTTCAGTTTAATAATGTCACCATATACATTCTTATACTTTTGCGTCTCAAAAATTTCAACAAAATTATAGAGGTGAGAAGCATCATCATCAGTACTAACACCAGAAAATTGCTCTTTCATAACAAGATTTAACAAAGCGGGTTTAATTTCATAAAAAGCTGCTTCAGGAGCAGGTGGAGCAATATGTGTACAAACAAAATCATTGTTGTTTGTGCTAGTAAAGTCACAACTTAGTATTCTCAGGAGACTCATTTTAGCAAGATTAAAACAGAGCAATAGGAATAAAAGCTATAATAGAAACTAATTTTTGTGTTTTTGATATAAAGAAGCAAACAAGACAAAGTAAAATGAACTAAGCAAAACAATAACAAAGTAAAGAGATTGGTGATGAGAGACTCCCTTGCAGAAATCCTCTTTCTCCCCGGCAACGGCGCCGAAAAATTAGACTGATGAGTGCAGAGCACACCGTTGGGGAACCCCAAGAGAAAGGTATGATGAGCACGCTATCAAGTTTTACCTCAGTAAGAAACCAAGATTTAATCGACCAGTAGGGGAAAGAAATCACTTATGAAGTTGTTGCTAGCTGACTTTTCGCATAGCGCACTACTGGCGTCAGAAACACCGTGGAACCTACACACAACACAACCAAAATACTTGGCCCCAACTTACATTGAGGTTGTCAATCTCACCGGTTTTGCTGAAAACAACGGATTAACCATATAGTGTGGAAAGAGATGTTTGTTTGCAATGAAATAAAGAGAACAGTGCTTGCAGTAAGTAAACAAAACAGGTGTTTGCAGTAGATGAATTTATCAGTGTAAAAGAAAGGACCGAGGTCTGATACGTCCAAAACGTATCTACTTCCCCGAACACTTTTGCTATTGTTTTGCCTCTAATTTGTGTATTTTGGATACAACTAACACGGACTAACGCTGTTTTCAGCAGAATTGCCCTGGTGTCTTGTTTTTGTGCAGAAACTCAACCTTCAGGAAAATCCCCGGGATTAATTCCAATGGGCCTATTTTCACAGGAGATTAACGGAGCCAGAAGACCAGAAGGAGGGGGGGCACGAGGTGCCCACCCCACAAGGCGGCGCGGTGGGCCCCTGGGCCGCGCCGGCCTATGGTGGCGGCGCCTCGGCCAGCCTCCGACGCCCCCCTCGGACTACTTAAGGGTTTCGACCTAAAAACGCACGGGGGTTAGACGAAATTGCCAGAAGACATCCAGAACTCCGCCGCCATCGCGAAACTCCGTCTCGGGACCAGAAACTCCATTCTGGCACTCCGCCGGGACGGGGAAATTGGAGGAGATCATCGCCATCATCACCACCGACGCCTCTCCATCAACCAGCCATGCTTCCCCCATCCATGTGTGAGTAATTCCCCTACTGTAGGCTGAAGGGGATGGTAGGGATTGGATGAGATTGGTCATGTAATAGCATAAGATTGTTAGGGCATAGTGCCTAGTATCCGTAATTGGTACTTTTATGATATTGTTGCAACTTGTTATGCTTAATGCTTGTCACTAGGGCCCGAGTGCCATGATCTGAGATCTGAACATGTTATCAATTCATGATGATATTCATTGCTTTATGATCTTACCTGCAAGTTGTATACACATACTGCTGTCCGGAACCCGAGGCCCCAAAGTGACAGAAATTGGGACAACCGGAGGGGAAGGCGGTGATATGAGGATCACATGTGTTCATGGAGTGTTAATGCTTTGCTGTGGTACTCTATTAAAAGGAGTACCTTAATTACCAGTAGATTCCCTAGAGGCCCGGCTGCCACCGGCTGGTAGGACAAAAGATGTTGTGCAAGTTTCTCATTGCGAGCACGTACGACTATATATGGAACACATGCCTATGGTTATTTAGTACTTGGATACCGCTTAATTATTATCTGCAAATGCCCTACCTTGATTGTTACATGAGTTCTCTCATCCATGCAGCGCCCGTTCATCCATCCCTGTGCCTACAGTATTTTAATCATGTTGTTTACAATAATCACTACTGCTGTCTTTGTTACACCGCTATCGATATTTCACTACTGCTATCGCTATAAAGCTGTTGCTACTCGATAAACTCTTGCGAGCAAGTCTGTTTCCAGGTGCGACTGAATTGACAACTCCGCTGTTAAGGCTTACAAATATTCTTTGGCTTCCCTTGTGTCGAATCAATAAATTGGGTTTTACTTCCCTCGAAGACTGTTGCGATCCCCTATACTTGTGGGTCATCAAGGTCCACAGTTCACTATAGGTGTTTTTCCATAAAAATAAATAACATGTTGGGTGAACAAATTACAGCTGGGCAATTGACATAATAAAGACCATACATGACAAGATGATTACTATGAGATTCATTTGGGCATTACAACATGATACATAGACCGTAATCCAACTGCATCTATGACTAATAATACACCTTCCGGTTAGCGTCCACACCCGTTTCAGTATTAAGTTGGAAGCAACAGATTATCGCATTATGCAAAGTGTGTAAAGTAAACAATAGAATTATCCTTAGACAAAGCATTGGTGTTTTCTCCCTAGTAGCAACAACACATCTACAACCTTAGAAGTTATTGTCACTCTCCCAGATTACTAGAGGCATGAACCCACTATCGAGCATAAATACTCCCTCTTGGAGTCACAAGCACATACTTGGCCAGAGCATCTACTAGCAACGGAGAGCATGCAAGATCACAAATAACATATGCCAAGTATATAATCAATCTCAACCATAGTATTCAATATTCATCGGATCCCAACAAACACAACATGTAGCATTACATAAATATGATCTTGATCATGATAGGCAGCTCACAAGATCTAAACATGAAGCATAAATTGGAGAAGACAACCATCTAGCTACTGCTATGGACCCGAATTCCAGAGATGAACTACTCACACATCACTTCGGAGGCGGGCTTGGCGATGTAGAGGCCTCCAGTGATGATCTCCCTCTTCGGCAGGGTGCTGGGAAGAGCTTCAGAACCCTCCCGAGCTAGGGTCGGTGATGGCGGCCGTGATGGAACTTTTCGTGGATGGAGGCTCGGGTATCTAGGTTTTTCCCGATCAGATGAATAAATAGGCGGAAGGGCGAGGTCGGTGGGCGCTCGAGGGGCCCACACCATGCTTAGGCACGGCCAGGGGCTGGGCCGCGCCTAGGGGTGGTGTGGCCACCTCCTAGCTCAGCTTCGTCTCTCCTCTGGACTCTCTTCGTTACAGTTGAAAGGACGAGATGTCGCCTAGAGGGGGTGAATAGGCGTTTTAAAAACTCTTACAGATTGTGCTTGTAAGAATGCAGAATTAAACTAACGTTTATTTTACAAGCACAAAACCTAAATATGTTAGGCTCAACTAAGTGCAACAACAACAACTAGAGCTAAGCAAGATAGGCACAATATGTATATATGAACAACAAGTGATAGCAAGATGTAATAGATAATTCAAGCTCAATGGCTATCACAAGGAAAGTAAACTCGGGTATAGAAATAACCGAGACAGGCGGAGACGAAGATGTATTCCCGTGCTCCCTTCCTTTGCAAGAAGGTACGTCACGTTTGGAGAGGTGGGGATCCCACAAAGGATTTCCCAACACCACGAAGGTTCACCTTCTTCTCCGAGCCTATCCCACGAAGGAATATCCCTTTCCTTATGGCTAGTTTTTTCTCCACTACGGAGATGGCAAGCTCCACAACCACTTCATAAGCTCCACCAAGGAGAAGCCTGACCCCCCTTCACAACCTACCACGAAGAGGTCACCGAGACACCAACCAAGCCAACTAGGAGGTCACCCTCCAAGAGTAACAAGCTCACGATCTCTCACTCGAACTAATCGTGGTGGAGAGCTCAACACTATGAAATGATGCAAAGCAAGAACACCAAAGGTGTTCAAATCCTTCACACTCAAATCCCACCAAAGAAACAAATGCTAGGATGATATTAGAGAGGAAGACCAAAGGAGGAAATAAACAAATGACTCCAAGATCTAGATCCAAAGAGTCCCCTCACTTAGAGGAGAAATGAATTGGTGGGGATTGCAGATCAAGATCTCATCTCTTAGATCCTTCAAGAATGAGAAAGAATCATGTGGGGAATCAAGAGATAGGGCAAGTTCTTCCAAGTCAGCAATGGAGGAGAGAGAGTGAAAGAAATTACTTTTCCCAAGGTGGAAGAAGGCCTATATATAGTCTAGGAGAAATAGAGCCGTTTGGGGAGGAAAAACACAGGAAAAACGGGCAGAAAATGGCCAAACGGGTGGCCCAGCCGGCCGACTGGACCTGGCGCCAGATAGGACAGCGCACAGGCCGGCCGCGCCGGGGAGCAGGCAGGGTAGGGCGAGTGGGCCGGGAGCAGAGGAGAAGGCCTAAAAAGAGGATGGCCCGAAGCGTTGGGGCTCAGGCCGGAGCACGCCAACCGGCCCAGCCGGTAGACCGGGGCTTGGGCCGGTGATGTCTAAGGGTGCTTCTATTCTTGTAGACAGTGTTGGGCCTCCAAGAGCAGAGGTTTGTAGAACAGCAGCAAGTTTCCCTTAACTGGATCACCCAAGGTTTATCGAACTCAGGGAGGAAGAGGTCAAAGATATCCCTCTCATGCAACCCCGCAACCACAAAGCAAGAAGTCTCTTGTGTCCCCAACACACCTAATAGGTGCACTAGTTCGGCGAAGAGATAGTGAAATACGGGTGGTATAAATAATTATGAGCAAGTGGTAACGCAGCTAGTAGTAACACGATAAAACAAGTAAACAAGCAGCGATAGCGATATTTAGGAACAAGGCCTAGGGATTACACTTTCACTAGTGGACACTCTCAACATTGATCACATAACGGAATAGATAAATGCATACTCTACACTCTCTTGTTGGATGATGAACACATTGCGTAGGATTACACGAACCCTCAATGCCGGAGTTAACAAGCTCCACAATTCAATGTTCATATTTAAATAACCTTAGAGTGCATGAAAGATCAACACGACTAAACCAAGTACTAACATAGCATGCACACCGTCACCTTCACACCATGTAGGAGGAATAGATCACATCAATACCATCATAGCAATAGTTAACTTCATAATCTACAAGAGATCATAATCATAGCCTACGCCAAGTACTAACACGGATGCACACACTCGTCACCATTACACCGTGCGGGAGGAATAAAACTACTTTAATAACATCACTAGAGTAGCACATAGATAAATTGTGATACAAAACATATTGCAATCATAAAGAGATACAAATAAGCACTTCACTACGCCATTCATAACGGTGAATAAGTATTCTCGTGAAATATAGCCTAAGAGACCCACACGGTGCACACACTCGTCACCTTTACACACGTGGGACAAGGAGTCTCCGGAGATCACATAAGTAAAACCCACTTGACTAGCATAATGACATCTAGATTACAAGCATCATCATATCAATCTCAATCATGTAAGGCAGCTCATGAGATTATTGTATTGAAGTACATAGGAGAGAGATGAACCACATAGCTACCGGTACAGCCCCGAGCCTCGATGGAGAACTACTCCCTCCTCATGGGAGACAGCAGCGTTCATGAAGATGGCGGTGGTGTCGATGGAGGAGCCTTCCGCGGGCACTTCCCCGTCCCGGCGGCGTGCCGGAACAGAGACTCCTGTCCCCCAGATCTTGGCTTCGCGATGGCGGCGGCTCTGGAAGGTTTCTCGTACCGTGGCTCTTTCGTATCGAGGTTTTAGGTCTGGGACCTTTATATAGGCGAAGAGGCGGCGTCAGAAGGTCGAAGGGGCGACGACACCATAGGGCGGCGCGGCCAGGGCCTGGGTCGCGCCGGCCTATCATCTGGGGCCTGTGTGGGCCCCCTCTGGCGACTCTCGGGTGTTCTGGATGCTTCCGGGAAAAATAGGAACCTGGGCGTTGATTTCGTCCAATTCCGAGAATATTTCCTTACTAGGATTTCTGGAACCAAAAACAGCAGAAAACGAGAACCGGCCCTTCGGCATCTCGTCAATAGGTTAGTTCCGGATAACGCATAAATATGACATAAAGTATGCATAAAACATGTAGATATCATCAATAATGTGGCATGGAACATAAGAAATTATTGATACGTCGGAGACGTATCAGCATCCTCAAGCTTAGTTCCTGCTCGTCCCGAGCGGAAACGATAACTACGTATAATTTCGGAGTGACATGCCATCATAACCTTGATCATACTATTGTAAACATATGTAATGAATGCAGCGATCAAAACAATGGTAATGACATGAGTAAACAACTGAATCATAAAGCAATGACTTTTCATGAATAGCACTTTCAAGACAAGCATCAATAAGTCTTGCATAAGAGTTAACTCATAAAGCAATAAATTCATAGTAAAGGTATTGAAGCAACACAAAGGAAGATTAAGTTTCAGCGGTTGCTTTCAACTTATAACATGTGTATCTCATGGATAATTGTCAACATAGAGTAATATAACAAGTGCAATATGCAAGTATGTAGGAATCAATGCACAGTTCACACAAGTGTTTGCTTCTTGAGGTGGAGAGAAATAGGTGAACCGACTCAACATAAAAGTAAAAGAAAGGTCCTTCAAAGAGGAAAGCATCGATTGCTATATTTGTGCTAGAGCTTTTATTTTGAAAACATGAAACAATTTTGTCAACGGTAGTAATAAAGCACATGTATCATGTAAATTATATCTTACAAGTTGCAAGCCTTATGCATACTATACTAATAGTGCCCGCACCTTGTCCTAATTAGCTTGGACTACCGGATCATCGCAATACACATGTTTTAACCAAGTGTCACAATGGGGTACCTCCATGCCGCCTGGTACAAAGGTCTAAGGAGAAAGCTCGCATTTTGGATTTCTCGCTTTGATTATTCTCAACTTAGACATCCATACCGGGACAACATGGACAACAGATAATGGACTCCTCTTTAATGCATAAGCATGTAGCAACAATTAGTGTTCTCATATGAGATTGAGGATATATGTCCAAAACTGAAACTTCCACCATGAATCATGGCTTTAGTTAGCGGCCCAATGTTCTTCTCTAACAATATGCATGCTCCAACCATTGAAGTGGTATATCTCTCTTACTTCAGACAAGACGGACATGCATAGCAACTCACATGATATTCAACAAAGAGTAGTTGATGGCGTCCCCAGAAACATGGTTATCGCACAACAAGCAACTTAATAAGAGATAAAGTGCATAAGTACATATTCAATACCACAATAGTTTTTAAGCTATTTGTCCCATGAGCTATATATTGTAAAGGTGAAGGATAGCAATTTTAAAGGTAGCACTCAAGCAATTTACTTTGGAATGGCGGAGAAATACCATGTAGTAGGTAGGTATGGTGGACACAAATGGCATAGTGGTTGGCTCAAGGATTTTGGATGCATGAGAAGTATTCCCTCTCAATACAAGGTTTAGGCTAGCAAGGTTATTTGAAACAAACACAAGGATGAACGGTGCAGCAAAACTCACATAAAATACATATTGTAAAGGGATTTCTATTTTCGTGCCCTCGGGTCCTTAGTTGTACTCAGTTTTCCCCAGCTCCTTAGTTTTTCCTCAGTTTTCCCCAAGCCCTTGTCTGTAACCCGCAGAAGGAGCTCGGACGGAGGATTCCCGTTTAGTTGACGTTGGTTGGTGCTGGCAAGTGGGGCCACCGTTGGTGCCCCGCAGTGGACACGTCTCCACTTATCCGCATCATCGTGGGACCCACAACTTGTCCACGCTAGCGCGCCGGACCCACAGCCTTACCCGGTGACCGTTGCAAAATGGGAGCCCGAGCTAGCCCCGCGCCCGTGCCCGTGCCATTGCTTCCCCTTTCTTTCTCCGCGCCCCATTGTTCTTCTTCTCCGCCGCCGGCAGCCCTTCTCCGGCACGCGGGTGATGTCTAGTTTCTCTTCGACCTCCCGTTCTTCATGGCCGCAGTATGGACCCGTGCCTTTGACAAGATGCCCCGACCGCCCACGCCGAGAGCCTCGAAGCGGTCGATGCTGTAAGACGGACGAGAACGGCAACCGTGGACGTGAGTTCGTTGCATGCGAGAGCTTGCCATATAGAGAGGGGGATAAGGTTAGATCTCGCTCCAATTTCTCTCGTTTTCTCTCGATTTTCTTGTTATTCCCTCGAATTTGGGATTTAGGGTTCACGTTGTTGTTTTTAGATCTTGAAGAAATGCGGGCATTTCGAGTGGATCGATGTGTACGTTCAGAGGCTTCGGTTGCAGGAATCAATTGGCGCTATTGGGGGCGCAATTTGGGAGGGGGGACTTGCCGTAGAGAATGCGGTGGAGAGAGGAGCCGTTCCGATTAGGGACCTTCCGATTATGCCTAATGCTCCCAATGCGTAACTGGTGGAAGTGAAGGGAGAACTGAAGAAAATGAACAAGCAGCTTAAGGCAAGCTGATCGAGTTGAAGAAGCAAGCTAATCTGACGGCTGGTTGTTTTTTTTGTTGTATAATTACGATCGGATTCTTATCATTGCTCACCGAGCGCTAGAAGTTGTTACAAGGGATACCTTGTTACAAATCCATTATTCAGTTACATGTACTTGTAGTTGTTTTCAAAGTTAGTGTGTGCATTCACCGAAATTACCAACTATATTCCCTAAAAGAAAAGGAAAGCTAAAGATAGTTGATAATTGTTAGAGGGGTGACAAATAATGCAATCACCGAAATCCGCAAATATGTATGCCTCATGTTTATACCAAAATTATACCACTTTTAGGCCTTTCCAAAATACCAATACCATATCCCAAACTATATTCCCTAAAAGAAAAGGATAGCTAAAGATAGTTGATAATTGTTAGAGGGGTGACAAATAATGCAATCGCCGAAATTTGCAAAAATGTATGCCTCATGTTTATAACAAAATTATACCACTTTTAGGCCGTTTCAAAATACCAATACTATATCCCAAACTATATTCCCTAAAAGAAAAGGACAGCTCAAGATAGTTGATAATTGTTAGAGGGGTGACAAATAATGCAATCCCCGAAATCCGCAAATATGTATGCCTCATGTTTATACCAAAATTATACCACTTTTAGGCCTTTCCAAAATACCAATACCATATCCCAAACTATATTCCCTAAAAGAAAAGGACAGCTAAAGATAGTTGATAATTGTTAGAGGGGTGACAAATAATGCAATCGCCGAAATCCGCAAAAATGTATGCCTCATGTTTATAACAAAATTATACCACTTTTAGGCCGTTTCAAAATACCAATACTATATCCCAAACTATATTCCCTAAAAGAAAAGGACAGCTCAAGATAGTTGATAATTGTTAGAGGGCTGACAAATAATGCAATCACCGAAATCCGCAAATATGTATGCCTCATGTTTATACCAATACTATATCCCAAACTATATTAAGTGGCAAACTCGTTATTGCATTCTCCACCGAGAGAGAGAGAGAGAGAGGGGTGGCCACGAAGAGAGAGAGAGAGAGAGAGAGAGAGAGAGAGAGAGAGAGAGAGAGAGAGAGGTTGCCACAAAGAGACGGAGAGGGGTATACTGCCCGTTAGATCAGTGGATCAACGGTTCGTGGAGTCGATCCGTGTGACAACGGCTCAACCAATCGTGATAAGTTTGGGCTTCTCGCAGCATTTGTGACAGTAGTTGAGGGCAAAACTGAGTAGTACTAAGAATCCAAGGGCACATAAATAGTAAATAGACTAAGGGATTCAAACAAAAGAATTACAAAATGAAAAATGTGGGTTTTGTACAATATAATTCATATTGGGCTACATCAAATTATTTGCAATTCAAATATACATGAGTGTGACAATTATGGCATCATTTAGACAAACTATGTTTTGGGAAAGATGTTTTGCAAAGGGGTTTGGGTGGAAAACCATGCATCTTCATAGCTACACTAGTGATTCTGAGAAGTGGCAATTTGTGGTAAAACTTGATTTATATATGTTTATTAAGGTTTTCTAGGTGGCAGGTTGCGTAGGAAGACTCCATGAGTAGTTGCCACTATGTTTTTATTTTTTCGGATTTTTTTGCGCATGAAATGACTCAATTAGCTATGTTAATCTCATTTGTTGACTCTCTCGTTGACCAGCTACTTGAGGGTAAAACTGAGTATATTGCACTTGCCGGTCTAAGTCCTCGAGGGGAAAACCGAGTACGAGTAAAATTTCCGTATAAGGCCCGAGGTTATAACCGAGTACACCAAACGTCCCAGGGTTAGACTCGGTGTAGCGGTGCACGCTGCAGCCGTGCATAGCGGACGCGTGTTGCGGTACACGCCACCTTCGTCTTTATAGAGCCCCTCTTTCTCTCCCTCGACGCACGTTCTCACCGGCTCACTCGCAACCGCCTCTCCTGTCCCATCATCTTCTCCACAACCGAAGAAAAACCCCCGAAGAAAACCGCCGGCGATGGAGAAGAATGAGATGCCCATTGTGGGCACATCAGCCCGCCGCCCCGTCCAGGCCCCCGTCGCCGCTTCCAACGTAGCAGCCGGCGCATCGGCCGCCGCCCCCGTCCAGGCCCCTGTCGCTGCTTCCAACGTAGCAGCCGGCGCATCGGCCGCCGCCACCGTCCAGGCCCCGGTCGCTGCTTCCAACGTAGCAGCCGGCGCATCGGCCGCCGCCCCCGTCCAGGCCCCTGTCGCTGCTTCCAACGTAACAGCCGGCGCATCGGCCGCCGCCACCGCTCCGAGTCCCCGTCGATTGGGACCCGTACGAACCACGTGCGCACGACGCGCCGGAGAACCCCTACGACACCACCATCGTCGACAACGAGCCGGAGGTAACCCTTTGTTCCCTTGTTCTTATCTCATTTCAATCATTTTGTGTTAGATCTAGCGTTATTACGGTTCGTCTGTTCCTAGTTCAATCCTTTTTTGTTAGATCTTGCGTTATTACTCGTTCGTCCGTTCCTAGTTCGATCCTTTTGTGTTAGATCTTGCGTTATTAGTGTTTGTGATTTGCTTTTGTTTAAGATTTGTGCCGATGATGATGAATATTTGGGCATAAATTGATTCAGGGTTTGGTCGGTAAACAATTGGTGTGTACAAATTTGTTGTGCATGATCTTTGGTTTGCCGACTCAAATCCCGGATATAAGTGTGTCCAATGTAACTGAGGCTACCTCTTTTTTTCGAGCCCATATTATCATGCATGATTTTTGTTCACTCTCTGTTCCATCATCGTTGCAATTGACTCCGTGTTTTTTGCACGATCTTTGGTGCTACGTGACAGGTGCAGAGCAGCGACGTCGACAGCCGACGACGAGTCCTTCCACACCAAGACTCGTCACGTCCTCGGGAGGCTGCAGATCCGGCCATTACGATGGCCCTTTGCTCGAGGCATTTACAAGTGCCCCTTCGCAACGAGAAGCTCCGCGCCACCGACTTCAACTCCCCGGTGAACCATGCTGAATCCATTGGCAGATGTGGCGCTAGAGTTGGAAGGACCGTGAACGTGCATGCGTACATGGCCAAACACAAAGCACTTGGGATTCACCTCGCGCAACCTCCAAGCGAGTCACACGCGCTACCCGGAGGCGTTGAACGTGCCTACCGTGCACTCTTCGTATGTGACTCGCTCTATCTGTAGAGCAGCTTAATTTCATGTAAAATGTAGCTTATGTTGGATCTATCGGTACTACTTTTGGATCTGTCCCGAATATATCTATGCTATGTTGGTTGCCGTATGCGGCTTATCCTATATTTTCTCTCCGGATTTGTGCCCTAGATTTCCTACCCGATTGGGTAAAAACGAAGGCATAAAGAAATGAATGGCGTTAAAAAACAGAAGGAGAAGCTTCTCTAGATTTGCTACCAATTTGGGCTATCAAATATGAATGAGATCGAGCGATAGAGAGGAAAAAGGTACATTGAAAACCGCTAACTGGGCGAAAGAGACGAAACCACTCGTGCCCCCGTCCCGGACCCACACGGCTCCACACGCTACGGCCCCACACGCTACGGCCACACAAACACGGCCTCGTCCCGTCCCACGCGGTCCCTTCCTACCAGCCCCACACGACGGTCCCACACGACGCGACCCCACAAACGACACGACCCCACTCTGTCGGCACGGAACGGTCAACTTAACGGATTCCTTCCGTCCGAGCTCCTTCTGCGGTTCAGACAAGGGCTTGGGGAAAACTGAGGAAAAACTAAGGAGCTGGGGAAAACTGAGTACAACTAAGGACCTGAGGGCACGAAAATAGAAATCCCTTGAATAAATGCCTTGGTTCAAAACCTCGCATTTTACAAATACAGTGAATAGCCACCGAAAACACTCGGGGGCTAGACAAATATAGAAATATGATGTTTGCTTCACAATATAATCACAATCATGATTTACAAGGAAGAATTATCTACCAAAGGAAAATAATTAGTCATGATTCAATATATCATCAAGGGTAATCCTGTTTTCTTCAGGGCAGCGGCCAAGAAAATCAGCATAATGACCATCTCGCAAAAAGTCGGCATCCATCCGAAGAAGGTCTTCAATCATTTCTTCAGCTATAGGCGAAACCTTCGTGTTAATACGATCGACACCAACTCTTCGGCGCCGTACCTTCTCGTGAACTTTCGCAACAACTTGGGCCAGCCAGCTTTGAGTGGCGCATCCGAAGTATGATAAGGGCAACCGGCGCCACACTACTCGCTGAGCTTAGCTAAAGTCATGGATCCTGGGGCATCCTTAAATTTCTCCATTAACTCGGGAAGAGTTTTTGGTTGAACGTTCCGAGGAAACATGGAGTTATAAACTATAGACAGGGTCTTGGTACGTAAGTCAAGGAAGTCGCGAGTTTGAGAGGCGCGATCCTGAAATCTCACAACTGGGCGGGTCCTCTCCGGGGTAGCCCAAAACGAGAACCATGATCAAGGGAAAGGTTACAAGGAGGTTTGTCCTAGTATTTACCCTCTCCTTCGGCAATAAAAGATCACCAGGAAGGAACCTATTAA
>NC_061512.1:118528644-118554530 GCF_022539505.1 Lolium rigidum
TTATCAATAAAATCATCATCAAGTTCCACTACAAGAAGATCTACCCCACAGCAACACCTAATTTACAACCCTTCATATATGTGTTGTACAATTTTATGGTAGATACACATATATGCGTTGCCTCTTCATCTGTTACCCAACAAGCGGGTTGTTAACTAAATTTATTTGGAGACAACGCGTGCGATGGAAATTTGGATCCCGCAGCGGCAACTGTTGCCGCGTACCCGAAAATTTCACTCTTTTATATGTAGTTGGACCATGACTGGAGGAAATCTCTGCCTTATCTACTCACATCCCCTATGAAGACCTTTCCTGTAATCCCGATCTTGCTAGCCCTATCTATAGTCTCGTCCTCGCCGCCTTCCACCGCCGCACCCCTCTCCCGCTCCTCCTCCTCCCTCTACGTCATCCCCATCCACGCGCAACTCATTCATGGCTGCCCTCGTCGGCGTCTCGAGAGGAAGCCAACGGCCGTCGTTGCAGACTTGCAGGAATTGTGGGCGGCGGATCGAGCCGCCCCTCCTTGTGATGTTCCCCATGGAGGTAGTGACAGGGCTGTGCTACCAGCAGCCATTCGATTCCGCGCCGGTGTCGGGAGTCATGCGGACAATACGCACACCCGACGACCAGCACACAACTTCCACCACGTATTAGGGTTTGTACAGTGCCGGTTGTCGCCACCGGGCATCGCTGCCGTCCTGCCTCGCTCACCACAGATGATTCCGTGTGGGAGACTTCACGCCATCAGGCTTGACAGATCCGCTATGGCTTAGCCATCTCAAACGCCCAGGTTAGTAATGTTGTTGGTGTTTTATGTAATCTGCCGTACATGAAGTAATACGTATCAGGGCTGGCCGGGCGTCGTGGATAGGTAGTATTGCTAGCTGAGGTTTGAACCACAATAGAGTAATTGCTTTTGCTCATCAGATAAACGGATCTGTAGTGATGTTCAGTTTAAAGCAGCACTCCTGACTTTGGATGACTTCTGCAAGACACAGTCTGTCATTATATTCATGTTAAAATACATAGAAAAAACCATTACTAACCTGTTTCCTAGTGGTTATGATATGGAATTACAGCAGCAGATGCTGTTCTTCTTTTATATTCTAATCTCAAATCAATTGATTCAGGTTTGTGTCTTGTAGCAAGCAGACATTTTTTGGCCTACTCCTGCACGCATACAGGACCAACAAAAGCCCGCTGGATATTTGTGTTTGGTCCTAGCTACACGGAGACGTGGAACTATGTGTTTTTGTTTTCCTTGCAATGTTCGTGCCAAAGAGACGTGGTTCAAGTTACAAATTGCTTTCCAATTTTAGCTAATATGTTGTATTCAATATTTCCTATCAGGTATCTCACTCGAATCGGAAAAACTTAAGCCATAAAGAAGCTATTGTAATCAGGGGATATGCATGTGCGAAGGACTAGAGGTTTCTTGCTATCTCAGATCGATTCAATTGTACTTAGTCAATTTAAATGAATACCTTATGTGTGCAGCCTGCATGTTTCTTGTTATGCTATAATGATCCTGTGATCCCTTTCCTGTTCAACAATAGGTAATCATGATTTAAGTTGAAAAAATAAATTAACAAGGTTTTTTTTTTCTCCTGCCTTTGGTATGTTCAAAGATCTTATATTGAGGACGGAAAAAAGTTTGTCAATTCAAATCCTAACTAATAAGCAGACTATTAGTGCTAGAAGGCCTTGTCATATATGCAGCTTGATTGTTTCCTGATATTTCTTTTACGGAGGCAAAGAATAGGTTTATTTCTTCACACTTTCTCATACTTATGTGTCTTCTTTGCTCTCTCAGCAGGTGACTCGTGCTAACCATTCCACCACCAAGAAGCAGTACTCGTCGCTATATGTTGTAACATAGGCACCTTTTGCTATCTCTTGCACGTCGTGTGTATGAACCAGTGCACTACAAGGTCCTTTCTCTACGCTTCTTGCTTATGTTCCCATGATCTAGATGTGTAGCCTGCAGACCATAACTGTGTGCAACAAACAATTGATATTTCGTTTGCAGTTTGACAACCTCCATGAGTTTTTGTTGGAATTCATGTAGTTCTTAAGTTACTGCTTGTTGGCAACTTGGATTACTCTTAGAGAATATATGCATCCGTTACTTGTTTAGTTTTTATTTAATAACTTCTCTGCACATTGAGTATCCTATATATGCTAGATGAGCTGCACAAAGGTGCCAATAAATGGATTTCACACTAGCGTATTGGAGTTTGTAGCAGAAGAAGGTACGATCTCATCATGCTCTAGCTACTAGGCATGTGCTATAAGTAAACCTTTACTTCTTTCTTAAGCCGTATTACCTAGGAAATATATTTCAACTGAGTTATAAAATTATTGCTCGTACATAATTTGGAAGGATGGAACCAGCCATGAACTCATTCATAATGGCACCCATTTCCTTCTCAGGCATGTCAACTTGCATAGCTGATAAGATGAAGTTGTTAGTGCACATTCTTTCAGTAAGTCAATCCAGATGGCCAAAAGAGTATTATCACTTCGGCATGGTGAACTACCCAATTATCTCAATCATGCATTGTTACCAAAGCTGATATCTTTCAAAAAAGCAGGGCAATACTTTTTGTGGTAATATCTTTATGCTGGGTGCTATTAGATAGAGTTATTGTATTCACTCCAAAGTTATATTGTCCAGGCAATGAAATATTGCGAGTTGATCATCTGGAGGATTGGAGATATTTCACAGGCCACAAGTGAGTAGTTTAATAATTTACTTGGTCAATGGTTGGATTATGTAGCTAAAATAACATTATGTAACTATAATATGTTTTTTGCCTTAAAAATTGTCTTTAGTTATTTTTTCTAATAGTAAAAAACATTACATACAAGTATGTGCTGAACATACTTAAATTTCTGTTGCAGGAGATAAATATAATGAAGGGCTATTGTGCGAGTGACATGCAGACCAAGGGGCAGAAGGCACAATAGAGGAATTTATTTTATTTCTTGTAGTATTAGATTAAGGTGTGAACTTTTTTTGCCACCAAGCCTATGGCTAGCTAGTTGTCTTAATGTTCACTTTGTATCAAGCTGATGTATGTAACTCATATTGTATTTCTAAATTTCAATTAATAATTTTTTGATTTATATTTGATGTATATTTTTAACTTCTTGTTGATATGTTATTAAAATTTGCATGAATGGTATGCGCATAATAAAAAGTTCGATCGTGGACAAGAAGAATAAAAAAAGAAAAAAATGGATTTGATGATATTTAATTATATTAATTAATTGCATTATTGCATAGAAGTGTTGAGTGGGGTAAGCAACAACGTATACAAGGGTTGCTAACCTCAAATTTTATGCGTTGCTCCTTTGCAACGCAACTGTTACCAACGCCTCTATATGTGTTGCATTGTACCCTAGCAACACCCAAAAACGCAACGCATTTTTATCCGTTGGTAGAGGCACTAGCAACGCCTAAATTGACATTTAGATACAGATATATCCGTTGCTGTAGGAGGGGTCCTCTTGTAGTGTTCCACATAATCTTCATCAAGATCATCACTAGAGTATTCAACAGACTCAGGTGAATTAACAGGTGTAACAGTATTTTCATTAGAAATTTCAGTATTTTCAATTTGTCTAGACCTAGCAATTGTAGCATCTAGAAAAGGACCTAATGAACCATTATCATCAAGCACAGCAGAAGCATCATAAAAATTATAAGAGGAATTTTCAGATTCAGCGAAGTACCGGCATGTGAAGCTTGTGGTGGTGAAACAAGTTGAGTTATCACGAGATGGTGAATCAAGAGCAGCAGAGGTACTCAGAGTTGTACCTTTTCTTGTAGTGGATGGTAATATGGCGACTTTAGCATCGCGAGGTTTACCCATGATGGAGGATTTGCAGCGAACAATATCAATTCAGGTGAACTTGCAAATAAAGCTATGCTCCCCGGCAACGGCGCCAGAAAATAGTCTTGATGACCTACAAGTATAGGGGATCGCAACAGTCTTCGAGGGAAGTAAAACCCAATTTATTTATTCGACACAAGGGGAGCCAAAGAATATTTGTAAGTCTTAACAGTGGAGTTGTCAATTCAGCTGCACCTGGAAACAGACTTGCTCGCAAGAGTTTATCAGTAGCAACAGTTTTATAGCAGTAGCGAGTAGTGAAATATAAGCAGCAGTGTAACAAAGACAGTAGTAGTGATTATAGTAAACAACAGGATTAAAATATTGTAGGCACATGGATGGATGAACGGGCGCTGCATGGATAAGAGAACTGATGTAACAATCAAGGCAGGGCATTTGCACATAGTAATAAAACAGTATCCAAGTACTAAACAACCATAGGCATGTGTTCCGTATATAGTCGTACGTGCTCGCAATGAGAAACTTGCACAACATCTATTGTCCTACCAGCCGGTGGCAGCCGGGCCTTGATACGTCTCCAACGTATCTATAATTTCAGATGTTCCATGCTAGTTTTATGACAATACCTACATGTTTTGTTCACACTTTATATCGTTTTGATACATTTTCCGGAACTAATCTATTAACGAGATGCCGAAGTGCCAGTTCCTGTTTTGTGCTGTTTTTGGTTTCAGAAATCCTACAAAGGAAATATTCTCGGAATTGGACGAAATCAACGCCCAGGGTCCTATTTTCCACGGAAGGTTCCAGAGCACCGAAGAGGGGCCAGAGGGGAGCCAAGGGGGCCCCACCCCACATGGTGGCGCGACCAAGGGGGGGCGCCCCCTATGGTGTGGGTACCCCAGGACCCCTCCGAGGCTGCCCTTCCGCCTATAAAGTCTCTCCGTCGCGAAAACCCTAAAAAGATAAGCCACGGTACGAGAAAAGTTACGCAGCCGCCGCCATCGCGAAGTCAAGTTCGGGGGACAGAAGTCTCTGTTCCGGCACGCCGCCGGGACGGGGAATTGCCCCCGGAAGCTATCTCCATCGACTCTATCGCCATCTTCATCGCCATCGCTGTCTCCCATGATGAGGAGGGAGTAGTTCTCCCTCGAGGCTAAGGGCTCTACCGGTAGCTATGTGGTTCATCTCTCTCTCATGTGATCTTTATGTGATCATGAGCTTTGCGATCTAGTTGAATATCATCTATGTGCTACTCTAGTGGTGTTATTAAAGTAGTCTATTCCTCCTTCATGATGTTAAGTGGACAGTGTGTGCATCATGTAGTACTTGGCGTAGGTTATGATTGTGATCTCTTGTAGATTATGAAGTTAACTATCACTATGATAAATATATTATCTTGGATTTATGATTTGACGTGGATATCCCTATGAGTGGTGTTTGTCATGTACTTGATGAACTCTGAGCGGAGCTTTTGTAGCCACTACACGATTAGTGATTCCATTAGGAGAGTTATCCAGAGTAGCACTATTATACACTCTAGAGGTTACTTTAATATGAACTCCGAATTCACTCTCCACGGTGTGACGGTGACGGTGTGCGCATCGTGTGTGATTCCTTTATGAAGTTGTGGAGCTTGTTAACTCCGGCTTGAGGTGTGCTTTTGTAGCCCTACACAATGAATGGTGTTTGTTATCCAACAAGAGAGTGTAGCATTTATTTATTCAGTTATGTGATCAATGTTGAGAGTGTCCACTAGTGAAAGTATGATCCCTAGGCCTTGTTTCTAAGCATTGAAACACCATTTATTTACTGTTCTACTGCATGTTTACTTGCTGCCATATTTATTTCAGATTGTTATTACCACTCATATTCATCCATATCACTTGCATCTTACTATCTCTTCGCCGAACTAGTGCACCTATACATCCGACAAGTGTATTAGGTGTGTTGGGGACACAAGAGACTTCTTGTATCGTAATTGCGGGGTTGCTTGAGAGGGATATCTTTGACCTCTACCTCCCTGAGTTCGATAAACCTTGGGTGATTCACTTAAGGGAAACTTGCTGCTGTTCTACAAACCTCTGCTCTTGGAGGCCCAACACTATCTACAGGAATAGAAGCGTGCGTAGACATCAGGCCTCTAGGGAATCTACTGGTAATTAAGGTACTCCTTTTAATAGAGCACCGGAGCAAAGCATTAAAACTCCGTGAACACATGTGATCCTCATATCACAGCCTTCCTCTCCGGTTGTCCCAATTTCTGTCACTTTGGGGCCTCGGGTTCCGGACAGCAATATGTGTATACAACTTGCAGGTAAGATCATAAAACAATGAATATCATCATGAATCAATAACATGTTCAGATCTAAAATCATGGCTCTCGGGCCCTAGTGACAAGCATTAAGCATAACAATTTGCAACAATATCATAAAAGTACCAACAACGGACACTAGACACTATGCCCTAACAATCTTATGCTATTACATGAACAATCTCATCCAATCCCTACCATCCCCTACAGCCTACAGCGGGGATTTACTCACACATGGATGGGGGAAACATGGATGGTCGATGGAGAGGCGTCGGTGGTGATGATGGCGATGATCTCCTCCAATTCGCCGTCCCGGCGAGGTGCCGTAACGGAGTTTCTGATCCCGAGACGGAGTTTCGCGATGGCGGCGGAGTTCTGGATGTCTTCTGGCAATTTCGTCGAACCCCCATGCGTTTTTAGGTCAAAGGCTTTAAGTAGTCCAGAGGGGAGCGTCGGGGGCTGGCCGAGGCGGCGCCACCATAGGGCGGCGCGGCCCAGGGGCCCACCGCGCCGCCTTGTGGTGTGGGCGCCTCGTGGCCCCCCTCCGTCTCGTCTTCTGGCTCCGTCAATCTTTTGTGAAAATAGGCCCATTGCAATTATTTCCGGGGATTTTCCCGAAAGTTGAGTTTCTGCACAAAAATAAGACACCAGGGCAATTCTGCTGAAAACAGCGTTAGTCCGTGTTAGTTGTATCCAAAATACACAAATTAGAGGCAAAACAATAGCAAAAGTGTTCGGGAAAGTAGATACGTTTTGGACGTATCAGCACCATGGTAGTGTAGGATGAACTTCTGATCGACTTTTGGAATGATCATGCTTGCCCCTGTTAGTTTATCATTTGCTGTCAACACTTGTGTTGTTCTATTGCTCTTTTTTGAATTGCTTCATGGTTGTGATCGCTAACTTCTTCTTATGTCATGCTAGTGGTATGTGGTATTTCGCGGGCGGGTTCGAGGAATCTACAGCTCATGGAGAGTCTGTCAAGATCAGGTCAATGACTACTCCAACAACAACTACCGAGGATATGCAACATTGGAGGAGGCACATCAAGAGTACCTCACCTTCCTGGAAGAGGAGCTGCAGGAAGATCATGCCATCGATGAGGCAGTGCCATTAGTACAGCTGCCGTCGGAGGAAGTACATGCTCTACAAGGAGCACCGCTGGAGGTACGTCCCAGCCGGGTTAAAGATTACATCATCACCTTCCTCATCGTGGTGATCGTGTTCTTCTGAGTGGTCTCTGATCGTATGTAATATGCCATGGGGCGACGGGGGACGGTCGAGATGAGCAGGGGAGCAGGGGGTGGCGGCGGGCATGGGAGCCGTGCTGGGAAGAAGCAGGGGAGCATGGGCGGGAGCCGCTGTGCTGGGAAGAAGAAAGGGAGAAGGGGGCGGCGGAGGGCAGGGGTCGAATTTCTGCTTTGCTACTGCCTTTTCTTTTTTGAGACTTGCTTTGCTACTGCCTTGGTACTGCATCGCATGGATACATTGTGAAATTTTTGTACTGCTTTGCTACTGCGGTGAATACATTTCTGCTGTGAATTGATTTTGTGTAGACACTAAATTGTGATGTTGTTTATTGTAGATGGACAATTCGGAGATGAACAACTCACCGGCACCTACTTGTGCATCTTTTTTGGACCTGTTGAATACTGGTTCCGGTGAAATGAATTGGGGTGACACACAGAATTTTAGCCCAATTGGAGAACAAGTGACAACGCCAATTGAAATTTTAGCCGTTGGGAATCTAACTGTTCAAAAAATAGAGCCGTTGGAAAAAAATCTGTTAAATAGTCGTTATAGGATATATTAAAATATAGGAGAGAGAATATAGATGTCCTGGTTATAGATGATCTGCTGGAAAACTGGGGACATCTAAAAAGGAATCTTTATAGATGATCCTCTATATGAAGATATAGAGGACCAAATTTGGATGAGCTCCTTGAGATGCTCTTATGATGCCACGGACCCACGGTGGTCAAACCGGTCAAAAACCAAGCGTGGAGAGAATCTGTAGAAGGATAGAGAGGGAGAGAGATATGCGGAATATGATGGATGTTGTATTGAGCCTCTCGGGCGAGTATATATAGTGGTACAGACTTGGAGGCTAAGATAGCTCTCCTAGAGATATGGTAGGTAGAGATTACAAATCCTAGACTACCTAATATAACTATACCAAATATATCTCTAACACTCCCCCGCAGTCGTAGCGGTAGTGACGTGAACAACAGTAGCGTCGCGGACGGTCGGACCGGAGAGAAGCCGAAGGTAGGAACCAACGGGCTGACACTCCCCGCAGTCGTAGCGTGAGCGTCGTGGACGATGTCGCGTCGCGGATGCTTGGACTGTAGAAGAAGCCGAGATGCTCATGCGAGGTGATAGCCCTTGCGCCGATGTCGAGGTAGCCGAGAGCGTGTGGGTGCTGCAACTTTGGTCGAGGGAGCCGCGCGAGATATTGCCATGGTCGATGTCGTGGTCGGGTGCCGGTGTCGAGGTAGCCGCACATGAAGCCGCAAGCGCATAGTGAGCGAGGAGAGTGACGGAGACGCGTCGAGGCAGTCGTGGAGGTTGTCGATGCCGAAGTCGATGCAGTCCGAGCCGTCGAGGACGAGGTGCTACCCTAGTTTTGCCAGAACTAGGCGCTCATCGGGGACGAAGGCATACTCCGGTTTTGCCAGAACCGAGTACGCAAGACGAAGTCAAGGAAGGCGAGGCGCCGATCCGAGCTTGCCAGGCCCGGGGACGCATCGGGGACGAAGGCACGCGGCGGTGTTGCCAGCACCGTGCATGCGTAGGACGGGACCAGTACAAACGGCGCGCCATGTCGGAGTAGACTTAGCAGAGGAAGACTCAACGACGGTTGTCGGAGTAGAGTAGCGAGGTGTCGTAGTCGGGGAAGATGCGAGGACGGCGGCGGCAGAGATGTAGTGGACGAAGACGTAGAAGACGGGCGTTGCGGTGGTCGGCGAGCCCAGCGCGACCTGGAGTGGTTGGCGAGCCCAGCGGCGACCTGGGGTGGAGGCGCGGCGGCGGTACACGAGGTTGGCGAGGAAGACTCGGCGGCGTGACGAAGACCATGCGCAGACGGAGGCGACCCGCGCCGAAGGGGCGACGCGGTGGTGGCCTCGGATGTCGATGCGCGGGGGGACGGCAAAGGTGACCACGTGCAGCGATGCCACGGCCCGAGGGGCCGGCGTAGCTGCAGGACGCGAGTCGGTGCAGCGGCGGGAGACCACCAGCGACGTACACGCCTCGGAAGGCGCGTCGGAGGCCGGTAGCATGGACCAAAGGCGGCGGCGCTGCGGCCCGAAGGGGCAACGCAGCGGCACCCCGATGCTCGATCGGTGGTAGGCGCGTGCTCGGGGACGTGCTTGGCGTAGACGTGCGCGAGGTCGGTTGATCAGACCGACGGCGGCGCGATACGCGCAATGGCACGGACGACGCGCAGATCGGAGTCGATGGCGGCGTTGTCGATGTAGTCCCGGGCGATGGCGACGAAGACGGACGCAGCGGGTCGGCGGCGGCAGCCTGCCGAGGCAGGCGCAACAACCGCCAAGGGCCGCGACACCCTGCCATAGAAACCGCGCCAGCCCGCCGAGGCAGGCGCGACAACAGAGGGAGGCAGTGGTGAGCGGGTGTGGACCGTCAATTCCGATGTCGGAGTAGAGGCGCGCGGTGATGACGATGCGCGTACGCTCGGAAAAGAACAAAATCGCCGGTGCTATTTTGCTGGTCAAGTTCGGCCCACGTCCAAGACATGTCCGATGCATGAATCACAAGAGATCACGTATACACATTGCACATGATGTAGATGGGCGCGGCCGACACTGACGAGGACAGCTAGCATGATCATGTAGTATTTTTCGAGCGGAACAAGTCGAAGCAGATCGCACATCACTTGACAGTCGGCGGCGGGCGACGCAAAAACCAATCTATGATCGGTCAAAAATTCAGAGAAAACGCCGATCGAACGACCGGCGGCGCAAAAAGAAAACCAATCTACGGATTGGAAAAAAAACTCAAGGGCAGCGGATCAACAGATCGGCGGACGAACCCTCATACAGGTTGCGCGGCCCCCGGAGTAGATCATGTAGATCGACCTCCCCGGGGGCGGCGCGGCGCGGAAACTTTGCGGCGGCTAGGTCAAGGAGCGTGCCGCTCTGATACCATGTAGAAGGATATAGAGAGAGAGATATGCGGAATATGATGGATGTTGTATTGAGCCTCTCGGGCGAGTATATATGGTGGTACAGACTTGGAGGCTAAGATAGCTCTCCTAGAGATATGGTAGGTAGAGATTACAAATCCTAGACTACCTAATATAACTATACCAAATATATCTCTAACAGAATCTATGGAGGGCTTCTCTTTTTCAAATTTACAACAACCTCGTGTCAGGGGTAAATTGGACGGACGACACGAGATGCGTATAATTTCTTTGTTGTTGCGCGATACGGCTTCTAGCTCGCTGCTGCCACCGCGTGTGATGACTGCATCTCCAACTGCATGCATGGCTGAGTTAGATGCAAAGCACTGCTGCACGCTCGAACTCGTGCGCTGCGTACGATCGGTCGCGTTATTTAGCTCGAGTTCGATTCCAGTTGGGCCCTTGGGTGGAAGAATGATGCGTCAGGGATCGGCGCCGTTTTACCGGCCGATGCGCGCTGGAGCACGCGTGATGCGACGTGGGATCGTACGGACGGGCACAGAGTCTTCTTCGAGCGAGCCTGGCTAGCTCACCGTCTGCCGGCGCTAATTGATGACGCTGTCCACGCTGCGCTCTGGGCGACATTGCCTGTCCTGTGACGGCCAGCAATCCGATGCGCCTCCACCGGAGCCGACGAACTTGCGTACGGACAGTTACTGCACCACCGCGCCAGGCCAAGCGCGTCCTACGGACTATGCGTGCTCGTGGTACATTTAGGGTGTGTTCGTTTTTAGAACCGGATGGAATGGTCATTCCACTGTCATGAAACAATTCCATTCTGGTGCTCGTTTTGGAATTTTTTTTTGTCACGGAACCGTTCTATTCTTGTGTTCTTTTCTAGGATGGAGTGGAATGGAATGGAATAAGAACGACATCAAACTCGATTAATTATTCTCCTAATCTTGATTAATTATTGCTAAAATTAATTAATTATTGCTAAAATTAATTAATTAATCCTAATCTTAATTAATTATTGCTAAACATGATTAAATTAGAGTTAATCGCCCAGCATACCGTTCCACCTCGTCCGGCCGAATCGGCCGGACCGATCGGTTCCGCATATTGAGGGAATATTCCTTTTTTGGAACCACTCCATTCCATCCCATTGCACTCCATCCTTGAAAAGAACACAAGAACGGGCTCACGGAATGGAACCGTTCCATTCCATTGCGGTTGGTTCCAGAAACGAACACACCCTTAGGGAATTTCCATCTCTAACGCGACGACCAAACGGATGCGTTGGCCGTCCATTTTCGGTCGTTTAGGTGGCCGCACGGACACACCGACAAACGGATCTAGTCGTCGATTTGTTTGGGTCGCGTAGTGCATTCAACACGAACGCACCCTAAAAGTGAAATACAACACAAAAAAACGAAAACAATTAAACCTAAACCATATTTCATTGAACACATGCCCTATATTGGGCAAATTTATACATATGCCCTATTTTGGGCAAATTTAAACTACAAAAGAAAGCTCTCTCTATATGGGCTTTAAACTTAAAAAATAGAAAATCCTATCGTAGAGTTTGAGGAGGATGAGGTGGCCGTCGGTGCGCCGCCTAGTCCCTCTGGGCCTCGTCGCCGTGGGCGTCGACAACGTCCCCGAGCGGCGATGCGCTGATGTGGCTCGACCTTGCCGGGGACTCTGGCCACGGCGACCACTGGGCCTCTTCGCAGGCCGAGTGGGGGTCTGGAGCGGCCCGCAGCTCCGCCTCCTCCCTGAGGCGGAGCTGCCTCTCCTGCTTCGCCAGTCGCCTGGCCTCCTGGCGCCTCTCCTGCTTCGCCAGGCGCCTGGCCTCCTGGCGCCTCTCCTCCTCGCGCCGGAGCCTGGCCTCCTCACGCCGCCACCTCGCTTCCTCCTCCCGGCGGGCCTGGTCGAGCAACACCCAGGCCTCGGCGTCCTTGACCGCCTGCCGAGCCTCCTCCTCCATCGCGGAGGTGCGGATGACCGCTGCGAGATGCGACCACTTGGCCTCCTGCTCCGCCGCGGATAACGCTAGAGCTGCGCGCATGTCCGGATCATTGTCGTCCTCCGGCTTCGGCACCAGCGACGCGGGTTGCGCCAATGCCGTGCCGACGCGGGCGGCCTCTCCGATGTAGAGACCTCCGCGGTGTCCCCCAGCCCTCAACGCCGGCGGAGGATGGCGGCTGTTGCTGGCCTCGCCGTCGTTGGCGCCGGGAGCAAAAGCCCTCTTCGGGGCCATGGCGGCGGTTGCGAGCGCGTGGGGAGGTGGACTGCGGAGTGGGAAAGTGTAATGGATAGGTACAGTCCCCTCACAGTCCGCATTTAATAATATTCGCGCCCCCACCGACAGCTGGGTCCAGGGAGGCGAGCAGGCGGACACACGAGGACGCCACGTGCCATCCGTGGCCCCGCAAACCTGGCCCAGATTTGGGCCTGGTTCTGGCTGTCCCGGGGACCGCGGCCATCTGCATGTGCGATGCGTGGCTGCGTTGGGCGTCCATCCAGACGCGCGGACGCGGGATGGGTCGCCACGTTGGAGATGCCCTGATTGGCCCAAATCGGCGACCTAAACGGTATATTTTTTGTCTGTTTAGGTCGGCCTGTGGACAGAATGCGTTGCCTGGTTCGGTCGGTCCGGACATGGCCTCCAGCAGCGCGACCCATTCGGTCCGCGCTAGCTTTGCCGATGAGTAGCTAGATGGCCATTGTTTTCTAAATAACAAGGCAATTTAAATTGTAGAAAAAACTAAATATTATTCAAACAATAATAGTTTACAATCACACAACATAGTTTTACAAATAAGACAACCAAATTAAATATCGAATCAGACTGTCCAGGTTGATTTCCCCATGAGTTCACATGTCCTTAGCCAAAATTAGCTTGAAGGCTATCGTGGGTGGTTCGACCCCGGAATTGAATACCGAAAAAGTCTATCTAGGTTGGTTCCCACATGAGTCCACACTTTGGACGCGAGGCATACCCTGAAGTCAGTGTGGTGACCGGGCGAGCAGGTTGTGGGCGCACCGGCGAGTGAGCCAGCAAAGCTTTGCACCACAGAATATTCTGCTCCGCCCGGTAGGGTGGAGGACAACACGCAGACAACTCCGGCTACGCGTAGAGAACTCCGGTGGGATGGGGACAATCAACGCGCGTACAACTCCGATCGGTCCGTTTGCGTCGCTCGTCGGAGCATGTGCGGGCTGTCCGTCTGTCCGCGCGGACTGAAACAGACACACCATGACCGGATCCCGCTGGAGATGCCCTTAGGCCATCCCAACGGTCACCCGCATAAATGCCACCTTGCAACACAAAAGAGTCCAAATACAACATGTCGGCGCACCACAATTCCAAAACCATGATGATGCATGAATCATATCCCGAGATGAAATGATCTTCTTCTCGAGCCATGCTCGATGAGTAGGGTCCATCTTGTCGGTCAAGGGGTCACCATGATCTTAGCCTCCTCGCTGAGCAGGGCGATCTCCACTCCTTTGCTATTGCACGGCTTCAATCCCGAGCTTCTTGGTTTATATCTCGTAGTAGTTCTTGATAGCCTCTATCTTTTCCTGCCACTTCATCGCATCCCTCTTCTTGCTCGACAGCTAATTGTCGGCAAGAAGCGTCTTCATCATACACATCATCGCTAGCGAGGAGGCATCTCGCTTGGCCTCCGCCTAGGAGCTCATCCGCCCCCTCGGCTTCTTCATTGGTGCAGCTCGGACCTTGTCATCAACATAGATGACATTGGATTCGTCAGGAACATTTGTGTCATTGGACGCATACAGCTCGTGCCATTTGGGGCAATCGCTGAGGGTCGTGCAACCGTGGACCAAATCGAAGTTCTTTTGCTCATTGGCAACCTTTAATTGGTCTAAAGATTGGTTCATCAAGTCGGCAACACCAAGGCCACTCATTGTAAGCCTTTTCATCTTGTCGTAGGTGGCGGTGAACTTGGCGGTGTGCTCTTGGATCCACGTACACCTTTTTGTGAGCGAAGCCTCAGTCTGGTCGCTCACAAAAGGGTTATCGCCAATGCTACCGCTCCTTTCTCGTCCTTCCCGCTCGATTCCTATCTGTTTCCCGCCCAATGCTTCGTCTATACAAGTCCGGCCACCGCACGTGGAGGCATTCCACACTTCTTACACAACAACATGCCTCGCCGCCTTGCAACTACCTTATCAATGTTGGCCATGACATCCTGTCAATGTCACTGTAGGAGGACCGAAAGGGCCAAGCGACGCGAGGAGGTGGATCAACAATGCCCCACGAACGGCCATGATGTGGTGCTCCAACGCGAGGCGCATAGGAGCTGCCTCACCAACCACCCGAAATAGAGAGGAGGGCTAGGGCATCCGCATACATGGCTGAGAGGCGGGCGTGGGCCAAGCAGCGTGTCAGCGCGCGAGCGATGACAATGCATACCGTTTGAGTAAGTAGATTAGTTGTTTTCGTGCAAAATTTAAATGAAGTTGTTTTCATGCAAGTTTGACTAAATCAGTGGGGCGTGACTGGGTAGAGGCGTCCAAACTCGGCTTAGCGCCCTATTCAACCAACTTAGTCTTGTGACCGTATATTATTTGGGAGGCGCGACTGGTGATACCATCATTACAAGTCAGCACCAGAATCAATCAACACTAGTTAATTTGCACGTCCGCTGGTGGCACGCGAAAGAAAAGTCGGTACGGCGGACACATTAATATTCCCTCAGTTTCACGAGGGTTTTCCTGAGATTTGTTAAACTTGGATATATCTGGATGCTCAAACAATCTTAGTTCAAAGGAGTACATCAGCGTCTCTTCTGGTGGCAGTACACCGTACGTGCACGCACGCTCCGAATAAAGAAACGAGTACCGCTACTGCTAGGTGTGCTAAGCTAGCGTACTGTGCAGAAATTAGACGTACGCATTTCCCCTGTTTCTGAGCAGTAGATTCATATGGTCATGCATGCTAAAAGAGTATAGCCAAGGACGTACGACGTCCCAAGTTCGATGAACCCAACGGACTAATCAAACATGGGAGGCTGTTTAATCCGACGACGCCGTACGAAGATTACCAAGCCCGGGGTGGTCAGATTGGCGGCTTGTGTTCTAGCTTAGACCGATGCGTGTCAGAATCTTGACCACGCTATTCCGAGTACCAGTATTCTTCAGGGAGATTCTCGTGGTCGCCTGCATGCATGGATGTGACGTCTGACCGATCTGGATTTTTTTTTTCCGACTGTGCGTCCATCCACATGCGCCGCTGTCAGGGATATTGACCGGATCGAATGAGCGGATGGGAGGACTGGATCATGCTTGTGAAGACGTGAGCCGATGAGAAAAGATTTACGGAGAAATAAGTTGCTGCTTGTGGCGACGCAGCAGGCATTGCATCATTGGTCGATTAGTTATAAATAGGGTTTTCCACTTGCTCCATCGATCTTTGCCACTAGAGTGTCAAGTCTTCAACCACCAAGCTGCTCACTCGCTATAGATAGGAGAGGCCCTGGGACAGCCACCTTGAAAAAGGGCAAGAGATACATTGCACCCATAGAAAAAGGGAGAGGAAGAGGATGATAGCAAGGTTTGTACATAGATACTTCTTCCGGTCTAAAATAATTACTTGAAAAATAGATAGGACATGTTTTAGTGCATAGATCCATCTATTTTTGATAATTATTTTAAACCGAAGGGAGTAGTATTTTTCTTTTCGGCTTCTCGAAAATACTTAAGGAGTATTTGATAAATAATTGAGCTGTCTAAGGACTCTAAGGGACTATTAGACATATGTGTGAAATTTGCAATTGTTCCTGAGAGGCTGGCATGAGCGTATGACGGGTGCATGTCTACCTTTGGGCGCATGATGCTCTCTCGATCCAGAAGGGAGGAAGCATCGTGCCCAATTGCACGGGAATCGACGAGCACCCGAAGGTGAAGAAGAAAAGGGCCAAGCGGGGTCCGGCCGGGCAGCGCAATCCCACGAAAGGTAGCTACCTACCAACCATGTCGCACATTCTTCGGACTCTGCCCCATTTTTTTCTCCTGCTCCGCTATTGGGTGGAAGATCGAGGGTATGTTTGGTTTGTGTCATAGCATGCCTTATTAAAATTTTGGCTGCCAATATACCTTGGCCCCATGTTCGCTAAAAGGTTAATAAGATTTGTGACTGAAATATGAGAAGAGTTGGCAAGATTTCGTAAGCAACTAAAATTTTAGCAGCCAACCAAACAGAGACCAAGATATCATTGGCTACCGAGACAAAGATATCATTGGCTACCAAAAAATTGGTAGAGCAAATTTGAACACCAACCAAACATATCCCGGTTCTTTGAGGTCTGGACAATGTTGGGAGGTGGAAGAACATGGCACATACTCAATAGTATATGCGTTTGCCTGAGGCAGAACAAGGTACATAGTCGTCCATGGATGGTTCCAGATGCACTAGACATGCATTTCACGTGTATGAGGCCATGCATAGTGGGTACTAGGAGTGCAATTAAAGGTTATCCTTTCTCGTGACTTTTTTTTTAAATGAAGGGTGTACCCGGTCCACTAAAATGATGCACGCAATTTTTATATTAAATTATTTGCAAAAGACTTAAATGATGCACACAGCTTAAATTACGAGCTCAACAAATGTTGCGGTCAAGACGGAAAACAACACAAAAAAATGTCGCCTATGCACGATCCAAGAATCCCCGATTAAGGGTTTTCCCCAACATCTCTTAAGCAAAAGTGGTTTGATCCTAAAATATACTCCCTCTGATCCATACTAAGTGTTGTTGATTTAGTATAACTTCATATTAAATGAGCAACACTCAATATGGATTGAAAGAAGCACATATTTTAATCCAGCTCATAGAAATCTGGATCAAAAATTAACAAACCTTCTTGGCCAAGCCGGCAAGGCAAGGAAATTAGATTTTCTAGTTTTTAGGTCTTCTCCGGCGAATAAAGAGGCAACTAGATCCAGATCCGGCGGGGCTGTTTCTCATGTTTTTCTTCCTCTGAAGCTTGGACGTGAGAAGGGCAACGATGGCTCTTATGCTAGCACCTCGGTGCCGCATCCATGGCAAGATCCTGCCTTGGCTGGTCATACTCCTTCCACCCCCACGCCTTCCTGCTGCAATAAATTGCCTGTGTGATGCTATTTGGAAGCTCTTGTTGTTCTTGACACGCCCGTGCGTTGCCTCACTACCTGAAGAGCTCTTCAACGGGGGACTTATGCCTCACTACTCCCACCCCTCTCGTGTAGCTCCGCTTTGCACCAAATCTGGTCTGATGGCCCCTCCCCTCTCCTCTTCGACAACGCCCGATGACGAGAAGGTGAGGGTCCCACCATGTGTACAGAAGTAGTTATAATTAGATTTAGGTTTGGCCTTATGTTGTTTGTCTTCCTTGTGAAGTTTGGAGTTGGGCACCGGTTCTTGGGCAAATCGTGTGCTGGTTAGGTATCTTCTTTCTCACATGCGTGCTCTAGGTCGAAAATGGAGGAAATGTGGGTGAGCATAGGTATCTCCATGATAAGGTTGTTGTTCGTGAGGATTATGTTCCCCTGGTCATGTTCTTGCATGCCTCGTGGCGGAGGGTGATGGAGCAGGTCGGTGATTGCAGATTCCTCAAGGGATGGGCTACTGCTCTGTGGAGATCATGCGCGACATTCCTGTTTGCTGTTGTGATACCAGGCATGTGTGGGGGCCACTCCACATCCCTGTTGGGAATGAATCCTTAGAGGCATGGATATTGTCGGCCTTGATGGCCGGAAGGCGGCTTCTCCCACCCTGGTAGCCGGCAGCAGGTGCTTCTGTTCTTTAAGTTTTCTGTCGGCGAAAGCTATTCTTCTACCTCCAAGCCTTTGTGCCACTTTGGAGCCCCCCCCCCCCCACCCCCGGCTCCGATGCGGTGTGCTCCCGTTGCAGTACCGTGACCTAGTCCATGGTGGTGCTGTGCACGACCATGGTCGGATTCGTTGTCGATAGATTGGTGGAGAAGGAGCTAGGAGAAGACCCAGTCTTGATTGTTTTTCCTCTTCTGTTCTAGGATCTTTGGTGCAAAAGGTTACGGCCATGTTGTAATTTGTTTTGAGGTCTTCCGTGTAAAATAGTCTGCACCAGCGGAGTTAATGGCAGCTATCGGGGTCCTTAGTGGCCACTCCTCCCGTTAGAAAAAATACATATTTTACACGTTTGTGGGATAATATGTCATTGCCTACATCCAGAGTTTCCTTTCAAAAAAAATTAAACTCGTAAATGTTACTCTTGTAATTTTTCAAGTTAACAGGATCTGAGAGCCGAAACAAAATTACACTCGGCAGGATTCTCTATACATCGGGCACTTTCAATAGCTGTCCTATGCTACTAGCACGAGCCTGCAAAGCCGGCATGCAGTTTTATAAAGCAGGAAGAGAAGAAGGTTGGAGACTTGTTCGATCGATCGTGCGACTTTTGCTCCACCCCATCTATCTAACTAAAGTGTAGCCCATTGCCCCATTTCATGGTCATCTTCTTTTGCTTTTGGGATGCATGCATGATGCATGGTGGAATGATCGATTGCACCGTCGACTTTACAGTACTGGCATGGGCGGAGCCACCACCGGATCGAGGAGGGTCGGTCGACCCGGCTCAGAAATTGGGGAAAAATAATTGACACCGAATCGCCGCCTTTCCCCGCCGGCCCGCCGCCGCCTTCGTCTCCAGTCGCCTCCCCCTGCTCAGGTCTGGGCTGTCGGACGCCACGGTCGAGCGCGCGCGGTGGCACTTTTCCGAGCCGGCGGACGCCACGGTCGAGCGTGGGCGGGCAGCGCTGGTCCGGGCCGACGGACGCCACAGCCGAACGCGCGCGGGCGGCGCTGGTCCAGGCGGACGGACGGCCCCTTCCTCAAAGCGAGCAGCACCTCGATCTTGACACACCACATCGAAGCAGCCGCAGCCGCCGCCTGGCGAGAACCCGGGCGTCCCTGGTGAATTTGGTGTCGCCGGCACTCCAAACCATCGTCTTCTATCTTGTCCTCAGCGAAGTCTGATCGAATTTGGTGCCGCACTCCATCAACTGGTAGAAGTTGTTTTTCTAGGCTGTGGATAAGATGCCGCAGCTCAATTCGGTGGTGTGTTTTGGAGCTGAGCATGAACCGGTGTCAAACCGTTTAAACCACCCAACCAGGCCGCACCAACCCGTGGTACAACCTCCTATCTACACTGTCTAAACCAAACCAACCCATTTAGAGCATCTCCACTCGTCTCCCCGAGAAGCCCCCACGAGCCGTTTTTTATATCCGGACAGCGAAAAACGGCCCAGTCGCGTCCCCAGGTTCTCGTTTTCATCCGGATTTGGGCCTAAATTCATCCGGCGATCCCACGCCATCCCCGGCCCCCCGGGGAGCGCTCGGGGACTCCGGATGGAGCAAAACCAATCGCCCACGCCCACATGTCTCCTCTTTCGTCCGGACTCCCCGGGCCATCCTCTTTTTCCCCGAGAAACGCCGCTTGGGGAGCACACGACTGGAAATATACTTGGACGAAAATTTCGCCGGATTTGGGCGTGGGGAGCGTCAACGAGTGGGGATGCTCTTAAAACTGGTATTAACGGTCTGGGTTGGGAAACGGAAGAAACCGCTCTAAACCGGGAATGCCCAGGGTGACACCCCCCGTCTTGAGTTTTGATATATATCTGTCTACTATAATTACTAGTGTTTAATTAGTAGCTCAGTGGCTCAATGATTTGATGATTTGCTATGTTGATAAAGATATATTTGCCAAAATTTATGACAAGAAGATTATGATACGTTTCCATTCCAACAACCGTAGAGGTCATCTTCCGCAGGGCTTTCATTCTTCCAAGCTTAGATGCAACTTAATGGTATGATACTATCTTATCAAAATGTAGCTCTACTTGGTGTTCTTGTTTTTTATAGTCATTTTGTTGTTGTACTAATGAAATATGCAAATTGAATCTGTTTGGACCTCTTTGTTGAATACATTTGCTCTTTTCTGTCAAAAAAAGATTTAGAGCTTGGTTTCGACCCCCCTCAGTTCAATTCCTGGCTCCAGCACTGAGTACTGGTACCAAAAAAGGATCGTGCAGTCCTTGACTAATAACACGTGGAACACCACTTTTAGAAAACAGGCCTTTCGTCAGGCCTTTTTGGTCCTGGCCGTGTCCTGAGCCGGGACTAAAGGCCTGGCCACGTCGCTCCGAATCCGCCTAGTCGTACAACATCCATAGGTCCCGGTTCGTTAGGATCCATTTGTCCCGGTTTGTATCCCGAACAGGGACTAAAGGGTTTTACGGCTCGTTGCGCCTGCCGGCACCCCCTTTAATCCCACTGGTGACACAAGCCGGGACATAAAGTCGAACGGTTCGTTCCCGCGGAGCTAGTTGGCTACAATAGCTATGTTTATCGTCTCAACATTTAAAGAACTATGTGTATGAACTATGTGTCTACCTATAAATCGTCCTTAATATATATCAAATTATGTGTATGAACTGTGTGTCTTTCTATAAATTGTCTTCAATATTTGTATGAAATCCTAGCGACATTTTTTCTTGTGTATTTACATCTCTGCATTCACTCAGCCCTAGGGCACGTTTCTTTTATACCTAAGTTATATTAGTCCATGCCTCTCCAAGGAGGAGGCCCTGAGGATGGCCATGGACGCCTCGTGCATGCCGCCACCTACACGTCCACCTCCATCACCATGGGACCAGTGGCCGGCACCGGCTCATGTTAAGGTCCGAAGTGTTTATAAGTGGATTTGGAAGTCATGTTATATCATGAAAACGAAGATGTTTATAAGTGGATTTGGAAGTCATGTTATATCATGAAAACGAAGATGTTTTCTTGGCTTTTACTATTAAATCGAGTGAACTAAAGGGATTCACTGCAAAGGCAAGATGATACTACTCACTACGAGCTTTGCCCAAGAAGGAATTATGAGAATAGAACACATCTATTTTTTGATTGCACCGTCAGTACTCATATTGGAACTATCTACAAATTTCATGTGTATCTAATGATAGCATCCTGGCAGTTGTTGTTGCAGCTAAGTGGATCTTTGGAAACCCCTTTTCCATGGAGGTCTTGATCACGGCTTGCTAAAACATATGATTCATCTGTAATGGTGAAATCTTTCGACAAGAGAAGCCTACTTTTGCAAAGTGAAAGGCTAAGTCTGTGCATGATCTCACTGTTTCAATACAGAATCAACCCAAAAAATAAGGGCTCTATTAGATTGGATCAGGGCACTGCCCTATGTGTGCTATTTCTTCCCCTGGGTTTTTTTTTTTCGATATGGGAGCGGTGCCCCGGCCTCTGCATCAATCGATGCACACAGCCATTATTTCTTCCCCTGGGTGGGGGTGTTTGTTGTGTATTTCCTGAGGGTGAGTGTATATTTGTAGAGAGAAGTCCATATTACAACCCTAAAGTCGTCCTAGAGTTTGGTTTACAACCTCAAACTTCAATTTGGTCTAGATTACACACCCAATACCGTTAAAAGACAACCCTCTCTCTTGTTTGATTAGTTTTGACTTTTGACAATGGTTTTGTCCTAGATGGTGCCACATCAGCTATGAGAAAAATCATGGTCCCACAGTTCATATTTTCCCATCTCCTTTATGTTTGTCTCTGTCTCTCTCCTTCCTCTGCTCGTTCTGCCATGGAAAACTAGGAGACGAACAACTATTGTCCAACTTCTCAACACAGGCCGCCCAACTCTCCTACCGCCATGGTTCCCTGGTTACCCTAAACTATAGCCCAAGCGCAGCTATCAAGTGGATCCATTGCTTATCTTTTTCTTCCTATTGGTCATGTGCAAAACTTTCTAGGCTACACATTTGAGTCCCTCGCCGCCGCAATTGGACCATGCAACCGTGGAGAATATCACCGACGAGGAGAATCAATTACAACGATAAATAGCTCGATCCAGCCACCACATTAGATGATTTTTTTACCGTATTCTTCATCTCCGATCAGAGGATTGGAAGCAGCGGCTCGACGAGGAAAGATGGAGAGGCAGGAATGCTCACTGACCGCGTGGGCAGCGTTGGGGCGAGGGCATGTAGCGCAAGGGGTACTGGCGGCGCTGCTCACTGACGGATGGTGGGTGGGACCGTGGGAGCCGCGCTAGTGTGAGGCGGATGATGGCGCAGCTCGCTCGGGACTGGGGGAGGACAGAGAAGAGAATGAGATGGACGGGGATGGAGCTGCACACACATGGAGAGAGACAAATGACGTGGAAAGGCTGATATGATGCCACCTAGGACAATACCATAGTCAAAACCAGTCAAGATAGAGAGAAGGTGTTTTTCAAACAGTATTGGGAGTTAAAGGGTATAATTTAGACTAAATTGAAGTTTAGAGTTGTAATCAGAACTTTACAACAAATTCGGGGATAATGTGGACTTCTCTCATATTTATACAGTTCTTTTTTGATTTGCCGCACAGTCCATGGTAAAAGAAAAAGAAAAAAGACGGTACGGCGAACATTTCTAACATCTATCTGGTGCAAGTACACCGTGCACGCACCTTAGTAGACGGTGTGCTACCGGACTGTAGTAAGAGCATCTCTAGTAGTAACCGAAAAAGTGGAAACCGAAAAACTGTAATTCAGTCTCTCGAAAGTCTCTCGAAAATGTTAGTTCGTTCGATTTTGGCAGTCGCGCAGAACAGATGTAAAATAGGAACTGAAAACACGAAATTAAAATTCTCGCGGGAGAATTCATCAATGAACATATATAGATGATAGTTATTGCTCCGATTGAGCACCAAACTTTACATAATTCGAACTAATAACCTAAATTAACTAGTACCCGCATCAGCGTGAGCTAATTTTGTCCAAAATTCATCCCCGGGGGCTTCTACGCGCGGCGACGGAGGTGGTGGCGGAGGAAGGCGAGGCGGCGGACGCGTGGAGCGCCTACTCCGCGTCGAGCTCGACGATCTCCAGCTTCACGCGGCGGACGCGTTCCTCCCGGCGTGCCGCCTCGTATTCGCGGACCTGGCGGACGGCGTCGGACTCCTCCCGGCGCCAGCGTGCTCGCGCCTCCGCGTCGGACACGGCCGCCAACTATGCGACGACGGCCTCCTCCTCGTCGTCGTCGTGGATGTAGTCACCGGCGGGCAGGAGCGTCCTCGCCGGCACCGCGTCCTCCTCCTGAGACGAACTATCGTACACCGGAGGGCGAGGGGGCGGCGCGAACCGCCGGAGGACGACCCCTCGCCTCTGTTCGCGTACCGCGCAAGCTTCCCCGGGGGCATGAGCCCCCAGTTGGTCCACCAGTGGGCGATGCGCTTGCGCGCGCCCTCCGAGCAGACCCATTTCTGCCGCTCCTCCTCCGTGTGGAATACGGGTGGGCGCGGCGGCGAGTCCCCGCCACCCAAACTACCTCCTCCCCTAGCGGAGCATCCGCGGCTAGCCATGCGAAGCTCGACGGGCGGCGATGCGGCACTGATGCGCCCGCACGTTCGGATGGGTCGAGCCGGACAAAAATGCGGCCCAACGCGGGGACGTACCGCAAAAGCGGATGGCCGCGGCGTCCGGAACGACGCAAACCCGGCTCAAATCTAGGCTAGGTTTGCGTGGCCGCGGATGGCACGCGCCGTCCGCTCGCGTCCGCGCGCTGGTCGCCTCGTCTCCCTTGGGCTCACCTGTCGGTGACCAGGGAGGCTATTAAATGGGGACTGGAGGGGATCTGGCCCTCCACTCCAGTCCCCACTCCACTCCCGCAGCGAAACCGCCGCCATGGCCCTGAAGCGACGGTTCGCTTTCGGAGCCAACGACGACGAGGCGAGCAGCAGCTACCGTCGTCCGCCGGCGCTGCGGCCGTCCGGACGAAACCGAGGCGGCCTCCACATCGGAGAGGCCGCCCGCGGCGGCTCGGCATTGCCGCAACCGCCGCCGCTGCTTCTCGAGCCCAAGCCCGATTCCTCGGAGGAGGACCCGGACCTCCACGCCACGCTCCTCATCTCGGCGGCGGAGGAGGACGCGAAATGGCCGCACCTCCATGCGGCCATTCGCACCTCCGAGATGGAGGAAGCGGCCCGGCGGGAGGTCGAGGAAGCGGAGGGCTGGGAGCTCTACGCGCAGGCCCGCCAGGCGCGACGGGAGGAGGAGGAGGCGGCGCGGCGGGAGGAGGCCAGGCGCCGCGCCGACGAGGAGCGCCGCGAGGAGCAGCGGCGGCAGGAGGCTAGGCGCCGCGCGGAGGAACTGCGGCGCCAGGAGGCCAGGCGCCGCCCCTGGCAGGAGAGGCAGCAGCGCCTCAGGGAGGAGGCGCTGCTTCGTGCGCCGCCGCATCCTCGGGTCGCTCCGGACCCCCACTCGTCCTAGGAGGAGGCCCTGTGGTCTCCGTGGCCGGAGTCCCCGATGCGGTCGAGCCACAACAGTGCCTCGCCGCCCGGGGACGTCGTCCACGACGACGCCGACGCCGACGACGCCCACAGGGGCTAGGCGGCCACCGCGCCGCCGACCAAACCCTAATAGAGGGTTTTTCGTTTAAATTGTAAAAAGCCTATATAGGGGCTTCTTTTGTTAGTTATTTGCCCAAAATAGGGCTATGTACAAATTTGCCCAAAATAGGACATATGTTTTAATCAAATTTCGTTTAAATTTGCCATTTTTCTTTTGTTTTCGTGTTTCGCCGATTATGCGCTGCGTCTGCGCGTTGGGCGCAGCGCGACCCAAACGGACGCGGGCCGCTGTCCGCGTGTCCGCTCGGCCACCCAAACGACCCAAATCGGACGGCCCAGCGCGTCCGTTTGGGTCGCGCGGTTGGAGATGCCCTAACCTACGTAGGCCAACGCATGTCAGATGCATTCCGAGTAGCAGGAGGTTTCTGCATGGAGATTCTTGTGGTTGGCTTGCCTGTATGGATGTGAGTCATGTGACGTCTGACCAATTTACTTTAGGGCATCTCCAGCGGCGCGACGCATTTTGAACGTCTAAATAGACGTGTCGTGTTCGTTTGCGTCGGGCTGAATGGTCGAAACCGTTCGGGCGTCCGTTTGCATCGGGGGTGGCTCCAGCAGCACGACGCATAATTTTTTTTTCATTCATAGGCCATAAAAAGTTACATGAAAAAAAACATAAAAAAGCCAGAAAGGCGTGCTAATACGTGATGTCTTCCTCGTCGCTGACGAGGTCAATCAGCTGCGGCGTCGGCCATGGAAGCTCGTACGCCGGCGGTGGAGGAGGTACCGCCGCATGGGCAGGAGGCTGTGGCCTGGGATCCCACGCTGGAGCAGCAGGCGGAGCGCGGATGTTGGAACGCGTCGGCGTGGCTGGAGGAGTCGCCGGCATCCCCTGCGCGAGCGCTGACTCGCGGAGCTGGATTGCGAGCCCGTCCCACATAGCGAGTTCGTTGAGCTCGTCCTGCTCGCTGTTGGCCAGTGCCATGGCAATGGCCTCCTCCTCGGAAATGTCCGGCGGCTGGGTCTCCGGATCGCACCCCGTCCCGCCGTCGTCGTGGTCGTACTGCGCCATGGTCACGTCCTCCTCCTCGTCCTCGTCTGACGTGGGCATTACCCTTCGGGTAACCAATGTTGCTCTACCTTGTACGGCCCAAC
>NC_061512.1:118554630-118577973 GCF_022539505.1 Lolium rigidum
TGAAAACAGCGTTAGTCCGTGTTAGTTGCATCCAAAATACACAAATTAGAGGCAAAACAATAGCAAAAGTGTTCGGGAAAGTAGATACGTTTTGGACGTATCAGCGTCCTCCATCACGAAACGTGATGAAAAGAGGACCCGAAGCCTCGGGTTAATCTCCACCGACGAGGGGAACGTGATCCTCCCAGGTGCGATTTCTCGGCCCAATCCCCCTGCTGGTTTTACCGTGGTGTTCTTATCGTTTCTGTACTGGGGTCTCACGCTTCCTGCCCACGAATTCCTTCTTCATCTCTTGCGGACTTACGAGATCCAACTATGGCAACTCACTCCCAACTCAATCCTTCACGTTGCTGTGTTCATCACCCTCTGCGAGGCGTTTCTGGGCATCGAACCTCATTTTGGGCTGTGGAAAAAGATCTTCTATGTAAAGAGGTACATCAGTAGCAATGGATCTTTTGTCATCGGAGGAGTGGGGTTCGTGGCTCGTTCAGAGGTTAACTATTTCAGTTTCCCAATGAGAGAATCTGTGCAAGGATGGAGACTGAAATGGTTTTATGTCAAGGATTCCTTGACAACCGAGTCCCAGCTTCCTTGCTTTGCCGACGTCCTCGAAGCCAAGCCTAAGAATTCTTGGAAGAACATTCTCTCTCCCGATGAAAGGGTAACAGCCGACGAATTATTCACCAAATTCCTTCGGATCAACGAAGCCGAAGGTCAAACTATGATCGGCACAGAGGTGTCAGATGTGTTCTTGAAACGTCGAGTCCAACCAATCATGGCCAGAATTCGGCCGATGTGGTTATATACGGGTCCAAAAGATGAGACCAGGATAAATGTTGCTGAACTGTCGGAAAAGGAACTGCTTGATGAAGTCCGTCGCCTTACTCTCTTTAGTCAGGAAGACTCGATCCCATTGATATCTTCTTATACTCCTCTTGATGCCGATCATCCACCGTCAGAGGTATTTTTCCTCCTCATACTCTTATTACGTTGCTTCCACTTAGTCGACATAATTGCCATTCGTTCTTATTTGCTCTTTTCTTCGACAGATCGCCATAGTTTCCGGAAACTTGCATGATTCTCCAAATGACACTTCTGAGGGAAGGGGCTCCTCGGTCCCTGTTGATTTTCATGCTGCCGAACACATAGACCCAGAGGGTGAACACGATGACCCGATAGATTCTGAAGCTGCCCATGCCGATCCTCCTTCCTTAGCCGATGATGCTTGCGACACAGAGGGATCAGTGCGTGATGATGACGCTGATCGTGATGCCTTTATTGATGCAGCTATGGAGGAAACCAGGGCTTCACCCATGAAGAGATCGATCGGGGGCTTTGCCGATGAAGACGATCTCTTTGATATGTAAATACCTTCTTCCCTGAAGCCGTATTTTGTCCTTTTATTTCTCGCATTCCTTTCATAACTTTTTGCCAATCATTTCCTTTCGCAGTGACAAAGGTTTTGTCGAGCCTCCATCTAAGAAAGCCAAATCCGGAGCTGCTCCGCCGGACGTTGCTGCTTCCGAAGCTTCGGCTCCTAAGGCAGCCCCCGCGGCTCAAGTATCGACAGCTTCCTCCCTTTCTAAGGGGAAAGATGTTCCTTCAACTGCCGCCGCCGTGACTCCTCCTTCTGTAAGCCCTTTTTGATTTCAACGCGAATTTTCCTAGTGTGTACCTTGTTTAATGATTCTTCATTAAATATCCTCTTTTCTTTAGGACCTGCGGGGTGTTATCTCCTCTCTGGAGGCCTTCGCCTCCCAATTCACTTCACTGGAGGCAGACAAGGCTCGGCTGCAAAAGGAACTTAAATCTTCCTCCTCGAAGTTGGATGGCGCAGTCAAGATAGCTGCCGAGGCTCGCCAAGAAGTCGACTCCCTGAAGGAGGAGCTGGGCAAGCTAAGGGAGAAGCTGAAAGAGGAGGAGGCATCCAGGCTGGCTGCCGAGGCTCAGGCGGCTGAAAGGGATGAACTCCTTCGTCAGTCTTCCTTGGCTTTACTTGGTAATCTCTTTTGTACACCTCTGTCGATTATTGCACTTATGGATTCAATCCTTTGTCAATGACCTTTTCCATTTCATTCTCTTGCAGAAGCCGCCAACATCCCCGCCAATGCCTTGGACAAAGTTCCAAACAACTCTCCGGCAGATGGTGTGTCGATGACTCTCGCCTCCCACCAGCTTACGCGGGAGCTTCTTGAGAAGGGAAAAGGTGCCATGGCGCGGATGCACTCGATGATCTTCCCCAAGATCAATCAAGACAAAACTCTGGGGCAGCTGATCGACGCCTTCGCGGTTGACACCAAGGAGGTTATCGAGGTATTCAAACGCACCTCGCGTACCTATGGTGCCCTCCTTGCCTTCCAACTTATGATGGGTCACGGCTTTAAGGCTGACATTGAAGAAATTTCTAAGGAGCTGCCGAAAGAACAGGATGGGCGGTTCGTTGATTTAAGCATCTTCAAGATATCGGCTCTTAAGTGTGCACGCCAGCTCCTCGAGCTGGTGTCATCAAAGAAGACATCGGCCGGCCCTAGTTTATCGACTCAAACCCAAGCCATTTGATTTTTGTAGCAAACTTTTCTTTGAACTGATGTGAAACAATGTTCTGTCGGATAACTTCTGTTTGTAATAAACTTTGTGCTAGCAATGTTGCTAGCACACTCTTTGTTATGATATTTCCGCTTGTATTCTCCCGATGGGAGTACCTTCTGACGTTGAGGTGAATCGATCTGTCATGCCTTTGACGTCTTTCCTTGCAGGTGTTCCCAGTGCCTGCATTTGTTGACGATTCTTCGGGTGCTCTTTCTGAAGATGATCGAGTGCAACGTATGAAGGATCGGATCACACAGTTGGAAAAGGACCTGCGCAGCACCTATGCCTTGGCCGCCATTATCAAGAAGAAGGGCGAGATTGCAGCCGACGTAGAGCGCTACGCTCTTACTGAACTACATAAGGCTACTGAAATTTTAAACTGTAAGTTCCCTGGTCTTTGATTTCATTACTCTTTTGTTGAAAACGCATTGCCTGATCTTCCATTGATTTCTTTGCCAGTCATAGCTTTGAACCGTGCGGAAGAAAACAAGCGGATTCACGAGCGTGTGCACGCATTGACCCAGCTGTCATCAGCCGAAGAAATTTTCTGTCGGGAACACTCGAAGGCTTCGGCTGTCGCACAATTTCAGGATCGGGTCCAACAAGTCCACCATTTCTTCGACAAGTGCTACAAAGCCACGAGGGTAATTTGGAGGACTATGTTCCCTTTGAACGCGGTCCCTCCTACGCTGTTGATTCTGATGTCTGAGTTTGGGAATACCAAGAAGATTCGAGACTTGGTGCGAGCTCAGGTTTTTGCAGGGGCCAGGTTTACACTTGCCCTTGTCCTTGCACGTTACCCCTTAGCAAATCTGCTCGCTATTGCCAACGGGGTTGGTGACTTGGAGATTCTGTATCCGAAGGTATTGCTGCCCGCCAATATAATTGTCGACAAGCTTGAGAAGGACTCAAAGGTACCTGAGGAAAGAGAAACTCTGCAAGGGTAATTTCAGGGATTAAGGTAGTTTTGTAAATAGGTTATTTTGGCTACTTCATCCAAGTGTTAGGATTGTTTAGCCGAGACTTTTTATTCGGTAGATACATGCATATGTACTTTTACCGTGTTAATGTCGTTGGCAAATTTTGAGGGAGCAAATCTTAATTGCCCATTTAGATGTATGTGTACTCGTTGGTCAGCAAATCATTTGAGTGATCAGCTTGTGTTGTAGGTTTTGCTAAACCTGTTGTATGCGCAACTTTTCTTTCAACCGATGTATGTTTCGACAGCCACTCCCGAATATTTCGGGTGTAATGATTATGCGGATGAGCCCGTTGTTCTTTGATATTTCCATAAGTAAAATACCGAATGTGGGTTGTGTTTATATGTATTTTCCGAACTCTTGCTATTTACGGCGCTCGTAGAGGCATCTATAGCAGAGGGAAGGGTTGGTGTCCTTGTTTATTTTGCATCCTTTTAGCACTCGTAGAGGCTTTTTCGGAGCACGGTCGTTTGCCGCATATTACGTTACACCGTTGCACACCAAAGGGCGTGGGCAAGGTGATGGTGCGGTTTAGATGCTCCGAATTACTGCAAAGCTTATCAAGGGATTAAATTCTCATTAATAAAGTAAACACGGGACTAGAGGGCGAAAAGAGGGGAGCCCTGTTGAAGGTAAAGGGAAAAACTAAACGCTAGTAAATTGCTTAAGCAAGGAAGGGGTTCTTCTCATCTTCTAGCTTGGTCACCATGTTAGTGGTTACCGAAGCATTGTTGATTTCACCAGGGGCCTGAACGATGGTTGCCAGTGTCTTGTCGTCTCCTAAGTCTTCTGCGCCATCAGCTGCCGAAGCTTTTGCTGCCGAAGCTTTATCTGCAGCAGTTTGTGCTGTCGAAGCTTCAAGAGCAAGGTCAGCTGGCTTCTTCTTTGCTCCTCTGACGCGTTCTTCTTCCTTAGTATCGCGTGACAATGACTTCGAAGGAAGGTCAGTAATTTCCTGCCGCAGTCCAAACTTTGCAGCAATCCTCTGAAAGTCTCGATCACAATTGTCCGAGGGTGAGAAACTTCCATAGACTGTAATGTTTGTCCCGTTGCTCCCAGGCATTTTCAGCTTGAGGTATGCGTAGTGCGGTACAGCCATGAACTTGGCATAAGCTGGCCTCCCGAGTATAGCGTGATACTGCGACTCCCAGTTCACGACTTCGAACTCGATCTTTTCCTTCCTGTAGTTGTCGGGTTTGCCAAAGACGACGTTCAGGTAAACTTTGCCAAGAGAGTACGCCGGTGAAGTGGGGAGAATCCCATGAAAGCGGGTGTCCGATTCTTCTAGCATTCTCATGGTGATCCCCATACTCTTGATCGTGTCGAGAAATATCAGGTTTAGTCCACTTCCACCATCCATGAAGACTTTTCTCATCTTGAATCCCCCGACCTGCGCTTCGACTACTAAGGCAGCGTGTCCTGGTTTCGGTATGGTCATCGGGTGATCTGCTCGGCTGAATGTAATATTCTGAGACGACCACTCGACATATTCAGGGATGTTCGCCATGATGCTTTCTGCCAGGTTGACTTCTCGAGTGAGCTTCTTCATTTCTCTTCTTGAAACACCTGTCCTGTGGATCATACTCATCTGCCCACGTGGCGGTGGAAATGCCTCGTTGGGTTGGTGAGGTTGAGCCTGCTGGACCTGATGCTGTGGTGGAGGTGGTGGTGGTGGTAGCGGTTGCTGACCTGCCTGCTGGATTAGTTTGTGCATGTCAATGAACTGCCGACAGTCCCTGAGCAGGTGGCTTGACTTCGTTTTGCCGTCCTTAGAATCGGTATACGAGTGCAAGTAACAGGGAGCGTTGATCTGCTCAGCGTAGGGCAGTTCGGGAGTCCTCTGCTGCCGTGGTTTATAATTGCCACGGTTCCCAGAGTTGTTCCGATTACCGTCCTGTCGATCGTCTCTTCTATCGTCATATCGATCGTCTCGCCGATCGGAGTACCCTGCGGCTACCGGGTTATTGTCGTCATAGCTGCGGTTCTTCCTTCTCTTGTGACGATCCCTTCGACCACCCGAGTCGTGCTTCGGCTGGTCGTCGTCTTCGTCGTCACTGCGCTGTCGCGGCTTTCGCACGTTGTCCTCGCCATCAGCCCAGCTGTTGGCGATTTCCATTAACTTGGTTATGGTTTTTGGCTTTTTGCGTCCGAGTTCTTCTATGTATCTTTCACGTCGGATGCCATCGCTGAAGGCGTCGATCGCTCTGTCGACAGATACATCTTCGGCAGCGTTTAGGAGCTTGGTGAATCTCCCGATGTATGAGCGCATCGATTCCTTCTGCTTTTGCTGGCAATGCCGTAACTCTTCAATCCCGACGGGCCTTTTGTACGTTGCTTGGAAATTGGCAGCGAAAGCATCTACTAGGTCGTCCCATGATTTGATGGAACCCTTCGGCAGACCCCTTAACCAGGCTCGCGCTGAATCCTTTAGGTAAAGCTGCAAGCATTGCATTGCTGCTATCTGGTTCCCCTTATGCAGAATCACAGTCTGCAGATAGTCGTCTATCCAGGACCTTGGCTCCTGCTGCCCATCGTATTTGGCAGCGTCAGTAGGGGTAGGTTTGAACTTTACGGGTGGCATCGCCTCACGGATTTTGTAGCTTAAACCATCGGCTCCCCGAGCTCGCCGTCGTTCTCCTGACTCTCATCCGAAGAATCACTCGTCATACTCCTCCCTAGCGGCGCGTCGTCGCCTTGCTTTGTCGATCCTGCTCTGGGTGATTTCGTCCCGAGCATCTCTCGCATGATGCTTTGAGCCACTAGCCTGCAACGTGGTCTTTTCCTTTCGCGGAACTAGATTATCTCCCAATATCGCGAGAATTTCCAGGGCGCCTCGATGGGCTTGAGCCATGGAACCTTCAGGGCGCTGATTGATGAGGTATGCAGCGAGGTTGGTGGTCGCTCCTGTGACGGTTTTTGGCCGTGGCATGCCCGCGGTGTCCGTGGTCATAAAGGACTTGGTCAGGTTCGACGTTATTTCTCTAGCGTCATCTTTCGATAACCTAGATAGTCTTGATCGTTGCTTGCCTGCCCCTTGGGTACTTCGAGAGGCGCTTGCTTGCGAGCCTCTTCGCCGTTCACTGGATCGGTCTGCCGCAGATAGGCGTCTCTCGAGGGTGGTTTGTTCCTTGAATAATCGTTCCCGGTTTTTCTCCAATATAGAGCGGCAAGCATTGAGGGTGCCAACCGTGGTTCCTGCTGGGAGCGGCATGTTGTTAAGCACGGCTGCCTTGGCTGCTGCCCACTCCTCCTCTGCGATGGTGTGGTCGCTATTGTTGTTGCTGGCGCTGTTCTCAAAACTAGCTCGCCTGCTGGAACGGGGGGTGCGATCTCCGTCTCCCCTGTTAACAACGTAAACTTGGTGGCGCGCCGCTCCTCGGGTGACACCTTGGATGATGCTGTCGACACTATCTTCTCCCGATGAATACTGGGCATTGCAGATGAACGGTGTGTCGCTCGATCCCAGCCCGTGACTGGTGTCGCAGTTCAAGAAGTAGTACGAGGTTAACTCCGAAGATGCGGGACTGTCGGATCCAACCGACATGGAAGACGCCGAACGGGGAGTCGAGGGCGCGAGCGAACTCGTCGAGCCTATCAGACCAGCCGAAAGGTCGAGTGATGATGACGCGCTTGGACTTGTCGATCTGGAAGTAGGCGACTCCAACAGCCGAAGGATTCCTTCTGATTTGACGTTGTAGTGGACGCTCCCGAAGGTCATCTCCATGTTGCCTTGTAGATCGGAGAAGGTCGAGCGAGAAGAGTTGTTGTGCGGGGTGAATTCATAGGAGCCGAAGCGAATCGGGCTTCCCAGTTTTGGCGATGATGGTGTTGCTGAAGTCGCTGATGACATGACGGGCTCTACCGATGTCCGATCTTGTGCCGACAGGGTTCCCACAGACGGCGCCATCGTCGAGGGTACTCCTCGGCAATGCCCTCCGATTGGGGCTTAGGGTTGATGGAATCCTGCAAGCTGACACGAGACATCGGTTCACAGACAAGCGGGGAGAGCGATTTACCCGAGTTCGGGGCCCTCGATGAGGTAAAACCCTTACGTCCTGCCTGTCTGTTCTTGATTATGAAGATAATAGGTTACAATGGGGTGCCGAATAGTTCGGCTGAGATCTCGTCGAGAAGCTAAGCGCTGCGGCGACCTAGCTCTGGACTTTTGGTGGCTAAGGCTGCTAAGATTGATTGTGTCCCTCGGCAGCCCCTCTCCTGGCCTTTATATAGGAGGCCAGGTCTCAAGAGGTCTAACCGAGTACGACTAGGTTTACAATAGTTTTAAATCTAATCTTTCCTTATTCAGCTGCTTCTTTGTCTTGTCAGTCAAGGAATCTTCTGGTGCGCCATCCCAGTGGCCCGTCTTGCCTCCAAATGCCTTCATGGGCCTCCAACTAGACAATACGGGATAGGGCAATGTCGGTTACCCGAAGGTTAATGCCCACGTCACTTGGGCATTTATGTTTTGCTGTACAAATACGGGCAAGTGAGATACCACTTTATCATATCTTTTTATGAACATTGCAATACTGCTGATAGACATGATTCATGATGCTTATTATTAGTTTGTTGGTATCTTTTTCATGATTGACATAACTATTAGATGACTTTATTTGCATGTATCTTATTATGAATTGCCTAAGTACTCGTCCATATCATGAGAATATTTATATCATATGAACAAATGTGTTCGTGAAAGTTCTTTTATCGCACTCAGTTGTTAACTGAATTGCTTGAGGACAAGCAATAAGCTAAGCTTGGGGGGGGGGAGTTGATACGTCCAAAACGTATCTACTTTTGCTATTGTTTTGCCTCTAATTTGTGTATTTTGGATACAACTAACATGGACTAACGTTGTTTTCAGCAGAATTGCCCTGGTGTCTTATTTTTGTGCAGAAACTCAACTTTCAGGAAAATCCCCGGAGATAATTGCAATGGGCCTATTTTCACAGAAGATTGACGGAGCCAGAAGACAAGACGGAGGGGGGCCACGAGGCGCCCACACCACAAGGCGGCTCGGCCAGCCCCCGACGCTCCCCTCTGGACTACTTAAAGCCTTTGACCTAAAAACAAACGGGGGGTTCGACGAAATTGCCAGAAGACATCCAGAACTCCGCCGCCATCGCGAAACTCAATCTCGGGATCAGAAACTTCGTTCTGGCACCCTGCCGGGATGGGGAATTGGAGGAGATCATCGCCATCATCACCACCGACGCCTCTCCATCGACCATCCATGTTTCCCCCATCCATGTGTGAGTAAATCCCCGCTGTAGGCTGTAGGGGATGGTAGGGATTGGATGAGATTGTTCACGTAATAGCATAAGATTGTTAGGGCATAGTGCCTAGTATCCGTTGTTGGTACTTTTATGATATTGTTGCAACTTGTTATGCTTAATGCTTGTCACTAGGGCCCGAGTGCCATGATTTCAGATCTGAACATGTTATTGATTCATGATGATATTCATTGTTTTATGATCTTACCCGCAAGTTGTATACACATATTGATGTCCGGAACCCGAGGCCCCAAAGTGACGAAATTGGGACAACCGGAGGGGAAGGCTGTGATATGAGGATCACATGTGTTCATGGAGTGTTAATGCTTTGCTCCGGTGCTCTATTAAAAGGAGTACCTTAATTACCGATAGATTCCCTAGAGGCCCGGCTGCCACCGGCTGGTAGGACAATAGATGTTGTGCAAGTTTCTCATTGCGAGCACGTACGACTATATACGGAACACATTCCTATGGTTGTTTAGTACTTGGATACTGTTTTATTACTATCTGCAAATGCCTCGCCTTGATTGTTACATGAGTTCTCTTATCCATGCGGCGCCCGTTCATCCATCCCTGTGCCTACGAGTATTTAATCCCTGCTGTTTACTATAATCACTACTACTTGTCTTTGTTACACTTGCTTCTTATATTTCACTACTGCTACTGCTATAAAACTGTTGCTATCGATAAACTCTTGCGAGCAAGTCCGTTTCCAGTGCAGACTGAATTGACAACTCCGCTGTTAAGGCTTACAAATATTATTTGGCTCCCCTTGTGTCGAATCAATAAATTGGGTTTTACTTCCCTCGAAGACTGTTGCGATCACCTATACTTGTGGGTCATCAGTGTCATCCTACCACCACAACAAAAGTGGTGTCTCATCCTAACACCGCAAAGTTCACCATCACCTGAGGGGTTAGTATATACCACCTCATCATACTTACAAAAGGGGGCCATCAAATGTTTTTCACCCTAGCTACTGCCAGAATATACATAATCGTCATCATCATCATCACCATCTCCATACATGCATCCCTCGACCACCCCCTCAAGGGCACCACTACACCTTGATGTGGTACTTACCAAGGTAGTTCCTCAGCCAGATGATGCGGTGTGGCTCGATCATGCCGACGAAGCTGGAACCCTGGGCCTTGTGGTCGATGAGGTGGCTGAGGGCGGCCATGAGATCATCCTCGTCAAAGCCAAGCATGTCCATGACTGCATTGTACAGGTCAGGGTGCATGTCCGTGGGCTTATTGTCCCTGATGGCCTGTGCCACGTCCTTCACAGCAACAGTCATGTTGGTGAAGGCCACCAGCTCGTCATCGACGAAGGTGCCTCTCTTCCTCTTGCCGACGCTCACCTTCCCAGTCGCGTCGGCAGCCTTCTCAGGTGCCCCATCGAGGTTGACCATGTCGGACTTCTGGGTTTCAGCGTCCTCAGGTGCAGGATTTGCTGCAGCCGAGCTCAGGGGCTCACTGGATCCCATGGCGTACTTGCCGGTGGCGAGGCCAAATGAGAAGATGGTACGCATCTCGTCGTAGTTGGCGATGGGCACATTCAGGAACTCCGCGTCCTTTGGGTGATCCTACGATACAAAAGGACAATGATGTTAGTTCTGCTCGTGGCTGATGACAAAAGTTAGTGAGGAGGACTGAGTTAGTGAGGTGCTAACCGCGATGTGCCCGCAGTAGTGCTCACCCTCAAGGACGATGCATTTGGTGTCCTCACACCACTGAGCACCACTTAGATCGCGGAGCCTGCTAATGGTGAGCCACCTCTGCCTCCACTTCCTCAGGTGGTTGTACACCTGAGTGGAGTAGACGGATACACCACAGTGCTCAAAAATGCCCTTCGCCACAGAATTGAGATGGACTTCCTTGAATCCTTTGTCAATTCTTACTCCGCTTTGGATCAAGCCACACATCTTCTCCAACACGAAGCTGGACATGAATGGAAGGCATTTCATGGTGGCATTCCTTTCTTGCCCGGTCTTCAAGGCCCTCTCCGCTTCCCTGCGCTTCTTGTTCTTCTTAGTGGTGGCCAACCTAACCGCCACCTCTGCCGCTACCTGAGCCACTAGGTCAGACACAGGTAGAGGGGTGACCGCCACCTTGGACTCATACGCGGGCTGTGAATCGGGAACTTGCGAAGGGATATGAGAGTCCCCAACGCAGACAAGCGCCTGGCTAAAGTCATCGCAGAAGGAGTCCTACACACATCATAGTACATCCTAAATCAGACAAGCAATTCATTGCGACTGTGAATAGCACAAACCATACCAACAATCATCCTAAATCAGACAAACAATTCATTGCAACGGTGAATAGCACAAACCCTTGCAAGATCATAGCAGGTGACCACATTTTGGACTAACCCCTGGTACAAGACCAAACCCTAGACAAGATTATGGCAGTAGCAATCGGAAATGTCGAATCCTAGCAAGATCAAGATAGCTCACCACAATCCGAACTTACCCCTGCTACAAGACCAAACCCTAGGCAAACTCCTAACCTAGATCTAAACATTACCACGGTACGGGGATAAGGGATGGCTTACAGTCATCGTTGGAGGTGAAGATGCGTTGGACCAGGAAGTATATGAAGCAGCCCAGATGTACTCGCCGCCGCCGCTGCAACCGTCGCTGACCGGAGATGCGTGCGCCTCTTACCTGCTTGCCGACGGGAGGAGGAGCTCGAAAATTGGGGGGGGGGCACCGGAGGAGGGGGTAGAAATAGGCCATGGGGCGCGGAGGGAGGTGACGGAATCCTTCCCGCCCCCTTTTTGCTTTTCGCCGATGCGCGTCGCAGCTCCCGCCATCTCCATTCTCGTTTCCGCCCGTGCGCCGATGATTTCCTTTTGCATCAGCGGGCGTGGAGATTTGCCGGCACCGCTGGAAACTGCCGAACCGGGCGTTCCTCCAGGGCCTGGCCCGACACTGCTTTGAGAAGCGGTTCGTGCAAGAACACGGCTCGGCCCAGGCAACCAGACGGGCCGAAAATTGCTGGCCCGATGCGAGCCAAGGGGGATGCAGGCAACCAAACGCGCCCTACGTTTAGGTGGAGTATTTTTCTGGATTGGGAGAGAGAGAATGTCAGGGCCCAGTCGAGGGTGATATGAGCATGAGCACGGACTTCACGCGGGGGGGGGGGGGGCAGCCAGCAGCTCTTGGGGGCAGCGCGCAATCCCACAGATCTACCGAACCATGTTCGATCTCTTGCCCGTTTTTGCTCTATTTGCTTCCTAGTATATTTTCACAAGCCTAATTTTAATAAGTGTGGTAGCTACAAAAGTGTATCTAGGATTTTAGAAATCGCAAAGTGTGGCAAACTTGATAAAAAAAATACACTCTATGACAAGTGAGCCATATAAATAGTGAAGTGTGATAGTTTCAAAATGTAGCAAGAATCAAACACATGCCAAATTGCCAAATTTTGAGGCTGGAAACTAAGAGCATCTCTAGTGGGACGTGTATATGGAGGTGTATGGTAAATATACACGTTTTGAGTCAATAAACGCTTCCCAGTGGCTCGTGTATAACGGCGTGGATATTTACACCTCCTATCCACGAGGGTACCGGGCGTGGAAGTATACACGAGCGAACCACGCTCGTGAACGCAGGAAACGGAGCATCCGTCGACCCGCGCCCGGCCAGAGGCCATCGCAGCTCGCCGGCGGCCAGGGCCCTCTCCCTCTCCCTCCGGTATGCTCTCTCGTCCCCCTTTTTCCCGTTGTTGGTTGGGGCGTCGGGCCACAGGTCGTCGGGCGGCTGGGGGCGCGGGATCTCCCGACGGTGGCGCGCAGCCTGGACAGGGGCCGCCGCAGAGGGAGGGGCTCGGGGCGGCCTCGAGTTGGGCGGCGCCCGGCCTGGAGAGGGGAGGACGAGGGGTAGTGCTGGGGGCGGCTGGGGGCGCGGGATCTCCCGGCGGCGGCGCACGGCCTGGACAGGGGCCGCCGCAGAGGGAGGGGCTCGGGGCGGCATCGAGTTGGGCGGCTCCCGGCTTGGAGAGGGAAGGACGAGGGGCAGTGCTGGGTGCAGCGTGCACAGCGTTGCTATCAAGTTTTTTTTATCAATTTTTGTCTGATATATAGAGATTGCTACAGAATTGGGGAGGTGTTGTGGTCTGATATATAGAGATTGCTATCAATTTTTGTCGATTCGCTAAGATGTTGTTGCCTGTGTGTTTGTAGATGGATGGTGACCAAAGCTTTCTGGATACAATGGGTTTCGGTTACTCACAAACACAACCACAAAGTCCAATTGGAGAGCAACCAACCCCATCAGCTCAGCATCAAGCAACACCAGCAATAACAGAGAAAGGTAAATCCAACAAAGGAAAAAATTGGTCTAGTGATGAGGATAAGGTTCTGATAGCGCATGGGCAAATACAAGTATGGATATTGTCGGGACATATCAAAACCGAGAAATTTATTGGGCTAGAATTTCAGAGTACTACAACACACACAAGGAATCATCATGGCCTGAGCGTAATGCCAATGCAATAAATTGCCGTTACTATTTATTGCAAAAACAGTTTTACCAAGCTAAGCAGAATGAGATCCTTGCTCGCAGCCTAGAGTAGTGAGCTAGTTGTTGTATGAACTATTTGATGATTTCTCCTAGTTGTTGTAAGAACTATTTGATGCTTTCTGCTAGTTGTTGTAAGAACTATTTGATGCTTTCTGCTAGTTGTTGTAAGAACTATGTGAAGTAAAAATACTTTGAATTGTATGAACTATTTGATGATTTCTCCTAGTTGTTGTTGTATGAACTATTTGATGATTTCTGCTAGTTGTTGTATGAACTATTTGATGATTTCTCCTAGTTGTTGTAAGAATTATTTGATGCTTTCTGCTAGTTGTTGTAAGAACTATTTAAAAATATAGCCATTGGAATATACACGTCCTGATTTACACGTAGTGATACGCGTTCCACTGAAAAACTGAGAGGTGTAAAATTTAGCAAGATGTATATGAATGTGTATATAGAGATATACACGTCCAAATTTACAGGTCCCAGTAGAGATGCTCTAAGGTTGGTCTGCAAACTGTTGAGAGTTGGAAGAACATGGCACACATACTCTACTCGGTAGCTAGTATGCGCGGCAGATAGTCGTCGATGGCAAGTTGCGGTAAACATGCCTTTGCCAAGGCTCAAGGATGAGTCCTTTGCGATAGGAGTACAAATCTCATGATATCCCGGCGGTGGTCAAACCGTCAAAATACATGTAGAGAATCTATGTAGTACGACCTCTGTTCGTCAAATTTACAATAGCCTTGTGTCAGCCCAGGCTCATGCATGCACCCCAAAAGGGAAAAAGGAGACCATGAAATGGAGCAACGAGAACTTTAGTTAGACAGATCGATGAGATGGAGTAAAGTCATAAAGATCGATCCAAGAAGTCTCCAACCTTCGTCGCTTTACCCTTTAAGACTGCATGCCAGCTTAATTTGTGAGCTCGTCGTAGTAGTATAGGACAGCGATTGAAAGTGGCCGATACATCTGTCATGTTTGCCTTGAGTGCATGAAAGCTTTAGGTGAATAAGATTTCACACTATTTACATCTTAGTTTTGTTTTTTAATACTATTCGCACTCTAGTTTTGTCTTTTTTTATTCTCTAAGTGTAGGTTAAATTTGAAGCTGCGATTTTTAGGGGTTACATACATAACACAAATGCCGGTTATCAGATATTGAAAGAAATATTTATACAAAGAAGATTGACCTCACAGATCCTACCCAAGTTACCCCCCCCCCGAAGTTCTAGCCAGCGAGTAGCTCAGGCATCTCCTGCTCGGGGCCCATCTATCTCGTACACAAATTGATTCATTTTTTTCCCATTGGTTGTCCCGCGGGGATAGGTGCCCGGCTCATGTTTGCATCCAACGAGGCGATTCATTTGGTCTGCCATGTTCGTTTTCTTCCAGTTATCATCTTTTTGTCTATTTTCTTCAAATGAAAACAAATAAAGCTAGCCATAATAATAAATTACCACTAGTTGGTAGTTCAATTAAACCATCGACGGCGTTCACCTATGTACCATGATGATCATAAATAGTACATAGTCCATAACCAAACACGCAAAATGTGATATATATCGAGTGATAATGCATCTCAATCTTGGATCATCTTAGCTTCTGATTGACGAAGCTCTTCTCTCGAGGACCATGATGGTCAGGTCGGATGTCATCTTGTTCTCCTCGGTGAGTATCTTAAGCTCTACTTCCTTGACTTAGGTAAAAGGGTTATCTCACTAAAAATAATTCGGAAAATGTTGAGATTCTTGGCATCAAGGTAATTGAAAAACTTGACACATTCTTGATCACATTCAATAAAATTGCGATCGAATTTAGCGAAAATTAATATGTATATGTCTAGACATGTTTCAATGTGTAGGTTCCTCCTCATTTTAGAAAAAGAAAAGATAAGTCAAATATATTTAAAGTGGGCGTGTACTTTTAATTCTTGCTATTGCAATATAATTATATTTTTTCCAAGAGAAGTGCAACTGTAGTTTAAATACAAATGCAACTCGCTCCTGTGCAATTGCATCACTTTTTTGTGGGTGACTAAGGTGTTGGGGGTTCGTAGCAGAAAAAATTTCTAACTAACGCAACCCGGTTGCCCGGATCTATGTAGGAGTAATGCAGTAACGGAGAAGGTTTCAGTGACATACCCTCGTAGACCGGCAGCGGTTAACGTTCCGCTAGAACGTGGTTGATGTAGTCACACTTCATCGTCGACCTCGGGGTCGAGTAGAAGTCCTCCCGTACCACCATGAGTACCGCCAGTGCAACACCTCGTAGTTTCACACGCATACTGTGACAAAAGGGTTAACCTTCTCAATGCCCACGATGATGGACTTGTGTTTCTAGGAAGGAGAACAACGATGAATCAACAAACCGATTAGCGAAACTAGGCAGCCGACGAAAACTGTGATCAAAGGCTCTCGCCCAGATTGTATTATCTGAATCTAGGGTTACCGGGTGTATCGTCTGACAGAATTTCCCTCCTCTCGGTGGATACTCCTAGTCCTTATATAGCGGGATAGGTCTCAGAGTCCATCTCGAGACCGAGTTACACATCATAAGTCGGTTCACCCGATATGGGCATGGCTTTTCTAATTTACATAACGTGACACCTTCGGCTTCATCTGGATTTCTTCAGGGGCTTTTCCCCATATTCCTTCATGAGCTTTGTACCAGGGACGCCAATGTTGAGGACCCGATATAGCATACCCATGTTTGTAGCCCCCGAGACTCTACTCGAGTCGTCGACTCGAGTCGAGTCTCAAAACCTTCGACTTCTTCTTCCTTTTGAACATGAATAAAGCGATATTTCATTATTTTGTTTGTATAAAAATATTTGAATCATAGGGATGATTGGGAACAAGCCCGATGCATCCGAAATATCGGGAATCAGTTAATTGCCTGAGCAAATACAAGTAAACCTTACTTCGAACTCGCGTCCCTGGGCACTGATACGTTGCAAACGTATCTATAATTTTTGATGTTCCATGATTGTTCTACACCAATTTCTCTGTGTTTTATGTGCACTTTGCATGATTTTATGACATTTATTGGACTAACCTATCAACAAGTGACATAGTGCCAGTTCATGTTTATTATGTCTGTTTATTGCAGAAAATATCCAAAAATGAAAGTGCTCGGAAAATTCTGGAAAAACCACAGAAATTCTAATATACCAGAAGACCCCGGGAGCTAGAAGGAGAGCCGGAGGGGGCTACAGGGGCCCATACCAGGCCCAGACGCGGCCAGCCCTGGCCCGCGCCTGGGGGTGGTATGGTGGACTCATGCGCCCCCTGCGTCGCCTCTTCGCTTATAAGACCCCTCTGACCTAAAAACTCCGCTACGAACCACCCTCCGTCCATGAAAAGTTCCGTAGCCGCCGTCATCGCCGAAACCAAGTTTCGGAGGATAGAAGTATCTGTTCCGGCACCCTGCCGGGACGGGGAAGTGCCCCCGGAGCCATCGCTATCGAATCCACCGCCTCCACTTCGACTCCATGATGGTTTGTGAGTAGTTCCCGCGGGGACTATGGGTTCTTGGCTCTAGCTAGATGGTACTCTCTCCCATGTGCTTCAATACAATGATCTCATGAGCTGTCTTACATGATTGAGATTCATATGATGTAATCGGTGTTGTGTTTGTTGGGATCCGATGGATTGATCATTATGTTCAGTATATATTATAAGTTTGTGAAGTATTTGTTGCTGCAATATTGTTATGTTTAATGCTTGTCACTAGTGCACGAGTGGCATGATCTTAGATCTAGGCTCTATAATTGTTGCTTAGATTGTATCTACAAATTGTATGCACATGTCTTTGTCCAGAACCCGAGGCCCCAAAGTGATCTCGAATTGGGATAACCTGATGAGGTCTAAGACCCCGTTTGTGGCCCGATCTTGCGGTTGACCCGAAATCCAAGGAGGGAGAGAGGGAGAGCGCGAGGAACACGGTGAACACGAAGAACACGAAGAACTAACGCACGCACACCAACCCGATACAATCGATACTTACCCTCGTGGCTTGATGGACCACGCCAATAGAATCAACCCGGGAGAGACGCGAAGTAGAATCCCGGAGTGAGAGATCGGTGAGGGAGATGAATCAAGGAGTGGGAGAGAGAGTGGGTAGCACTAGAATCTCACACTCACAAATCCATACATCCATCAAGGGTTGCCTTGGATACAAAGGGGATGAAACCCTAGGGAGACAAAGCTCAAAGTCATCTCTAAGCCTAAATCTTGTCTAAGGAGCTAAGGGGTGACCTAGGTGCTTATATAGGCATACAAGGCAGCTTGGGTCGAACAGGTAAGTGGTGGACCGACTCGGGCCGTTCCGGTCGAGTCGAACCCGTGCAATCCGGTTTGGGATCCGGTCAGACCGGGCCTGTGACCGGGTCGTCCGGTCCTGGGTCCGGTCGACCGGGCACCAACCGGGAACTTGCGAAGTTTCCGGTCGCCTTCCGGTACGAGGCAGGGAATCCGGTTGGGCGCCCGGTTGACCGGGCCTGGGACCGGATGTCCCGGTTGTGGGTCCGGTCTGACCGGGTCCTGGACCGGCCAGGCTGGGCCTCTTCCTCCCGCCTCTTCTTCCTCTTCCTTCTTCTCTTCTTTCCTTCTTCTTCTTCTCTCTTCCTTGCACCATGGGAGTTCCTTCTCTCTGGTTCCTCGATGACTCTTGTACCTAATGACATGTATCACACCGACATGAGGTAGCATTCCATCCAAGGTATTGACGAGGTCGAGTGTCGAGAGGAAGGAGTTCGCCTTGACATATATGGCGGGGGTTTGTGTTGTTGGTCCACTTGGGGGACTCCTTGGCCATGGTGTAGCGTCGATGATAGGCGGGGTTGCGCTTGTTGGTCCACTTGGGGGACTCCTTGTCCATGGTGTAGTGTCGACGATATGCGGGGCTACATCATCTCCCCCCCTTGGGGAAGAGTCGTCCTCGACTCTTGTTCCTCCTCACCGACGGTGTAGTCCATGACGCTTGTCCCATGTTGTGGTAGAGGGATAAAGTCGCGGTCGAAGAAGAGCTTGGGGAAAAACAACTTGCGAAAGGAAAGCTTGTGCATGCCAAATTTGTGATCGGCGAACAAAAGGCTCTCAATAAAACACGGAGCATCAAGTCGTTTCTCCAAGAGGCATTTGGCAAAAATGGGAATCAAAAGAGTGTCGATGTATCCAAAATGTGGTAGGGCAAAAATTTGTGCATGTAAGAGTTGTAAGGTGTCAAAAATGTGTGGTGTAGCATTGTCCCAAACAAATGGAACAAACAAAAGGCAAGTGTCGGCGGCAAAATTTGGGGCAAAATTGTTATGTGCAATGGCAAAGCGGTGGAGACTTCGAACTTGGGAGAGTGTGGTTGGCTTGAGCCGAGTATGAGTGTCCTCAAGTGTGAACGAATCCATTGCAATTGCCAAAGATAAAATGAGAAATCCAAAGAAGAGCAACTTTTTGTGTGACCTCATGTGGCACAAGATGCATAAGGTGTCTCTCACATGTATGACATGGTCCTTGAGAATTTCGGAGTGTATGATGATATCATCACTACATACAACAACCATTGTGCCAACAAGATGTGTCAAGATGTGTTGCATAAGAAGCAAAAGAGGTGACGAGGAATTGGACCAAACCGGAAACTCGACAAGGCAAGTCGGAAACACACGAGGGCGAAGGCTTGTGGGAACATACCCTTTGGTGTGATTCCCGCGGGTTAGGTCCTTGTTGGGGTAGCTCTCGATTGCGCGTTTCGTGAGCTCATGCTCCGTGGCGGTGGAAGTTGTCATTCGGGTACCTATACACACAAAAGAGAAAACAAAAAAGCGTGTGTGCATGGTAGAGGAACACATCATCCATCATGATGTTCCATGTCTTGTGCACATCACCATTAGTGTCAATCAAGATAGTATGAAATGCATGGCGATGGTGCATATGGCAAGAAGGTGCATTCATGGCATGTGTTAACTCATGATCATCAAAAAGTGAGAAGGCTATGGGGGCCATCTCGTGAACAATGAAATAAGCATTCTTGCATACCAAGCATAAGAAAGAGCAATTGTTCACAATCTTGGATGCAAGGATCATGGAATGGTGTAAGCATTTTGGACAAAGCATGCGGAAGCTAATGTCATCCTTGTCATTATCATTGCAAGCAATACATGGTAAAGAGCAAGTGGTCGACATATTGCAAGCAATGGTGGAAAAATTGAAGCTCTCATAGCATGGCATGGTCATGGTATCACAAACACTCACTTCCACATGATCAACAATGTTATCAAGCAAAGTATCGCATGGGAAAATGAAAGTAGCATGTGACGTAGCAAATGTATCATCAAGATCATGCATGCACTCATAAATCATCATGTCCACTAGTGGGATCATGGCATCATCAACACCTATGTTGTTACCTTTGTTGGCCGACTCATTTGAGGTAGGTGTTGTGGAAGTAGGAGGATCCATGTGGTCGACATGTCCGTCTTGAAGCAAGCATGGTGAGATATCATCATCTTCATGCACCATGTACATCGTCTCCATGAGCGGGAACTCGTCCTCCAGTGGAACCTAGTGCAACATAAGAAGACACAAACGAGGGAGAGGTTAATGTGTTAGCAAAAGCGATGTCCTCCATGGACCTATCATCTACCTCTCTCAACTCACTTTGTGTATCACTCATGTCCTCCAAACGGAAGCACTCAAACTCACATATGGGGTGGAAGTCACTCAACTCACTATCACTCTCACTCAAGTGGGCTAAGTGGCTCTCATGCTCACATGGGATTGGTACCAACTCATCGATCAAGCATATAGGGGTAGGCTCGACTTTCTCATCTCCATGCGCCTCCTTGGTTGAAGGGAAATTCCCATGCTCAACCATCTCAACTCCATCCGCCTCCATAGGTGAAGGAAGAATCCCATGGTCACCATGCTCAACTCCATCGCCTCCCAAGTCATCCTCAAGCGGTGGCGCCGTAGTTTTGATGAGAGCTAGGCTCGTCTCAATTTCACCCTTGAGTTCACCTTGGCGATCTTCATCTTGAAGTGTTGGCGCAATAGGCATCTTGGGGACTTGTGCTTTTAGCTTGTCGAAGTAGAGCGTCTTGGCACTTGGCGTTGTGCATTGCCATGCCACGTGACCCTTGGCCTTGCACACCTCACATAGGAGATTGGGACATTCCCGTGGAGGGTGGCCTTGTTGCTTGCACTTGTAGCATCGGAGTCCATAGGCACGTGACGAGGTAGAGGCCATTGTGGTGGTGGCACAAGAGGTGGAAGTCGCCTTATGAGGAAGGTATGCTCGATGTGCACTTGCCATCCTTGGAGTGGTAGGCACCCTATCATGGTGTTTGTCGCCTTCATGTCGAGGCTCTCGTCGTCGTGCTTCATCACCATATCTTGACGAGTGTCGTCGATGATGGTCCTTGCCATGCCTAGATGATGGCTCATGCGACTTGGCATGTTGCTTGCGGCGCCTTGTGGAGCTTGGAGAAGAGTGTCGATGACGATCATGTTGAGGACGCTCTTGATGCTCCATATGATGTACTTGAGGTCGACGATCTTGTGCATAAGCACTCTCATGGTGGTGCCTTGTGGAGCTCGAAGACGAGTGTCGATGACGCTCATGATGGGGACGCTCTTGATGATCCATATGATGGTGCCATCGTGGAGGTCCTCTATCTTCATATGTAGCTCCATTGGCCAAGTAGGCGTTGCTCAAGGTGGAGTCGAGGTGAGGCTCTGCCATGGTGTCGATGTCGTAGGCGTGGCGTTGCTCCACCATGTCGATGATGTCGTACTCGTGGTGTTGCTCCACCATGTCGTCGATGAGTGGTGAGCCATTGTCGATGTAGAGCTCGTCGAAGTCGTCCTCAAGGTGGCGCTCCACCATGTCGTCCATGCTTGAGGAGCCATTGTCGATGTAGAGCTCCTCGATGTCGGTCATGTCGGTGATGCTCGTGGAGCCATAGTCGGTGTCGAGCTCCACATGTTCCTCCACATCCGCGGTGCTTGAAGAGGTATCCTCCTCGAAGTGCTCCGTGTACTCATCCGTATCTTCTTCGTCGCTATACATGTTAGCACGACAATATCTATATGGTGTATGTTAGTGGAAGAACACTACCCCGCAACCTTACCGTGGTATGACAAGATTGGGGTGATCCAACAAAACCGAGAGTTAGAACAATTGTATCGGGTACTCACACAAAATCACACGCAAAAGCTAGCAAATATGGTGTTAGGTGAGTATGGTGGAAAGCCAAAAGACGAAATCCGAAATCAAGTTTGTTGTCAAGAGTGGGTGAAATCCAAAAATTCGAATGTCAAAGCGATGATCACTATAAACACGGAAAAGATGTGGAACACACACACGGGATAAGCAGGGTTAGTGCAACCAAAAGTGAGCGGAAAAGTGTATATAAGGGTGCTCGGTGTCACACTAACACAAGGAGAGGCAAAGCTTTGGTTGCAACGGAGAGACAACTAGATTCACACGCGGCCTCTCTTCTCTTTTCTCTCTTTTGCTTAAAAGCTTTTTCTCTTTTTGTATTTGGTGGCACTTGCACTCTTTTGTATCTATGGTGGCACTTGCACTCTTTTGTATGTATGATGACACTTGCACTCTTTTTGTGCTTTTCTTTCATTTGCACGCTCTATGTTAGCGTTAGCTCGCTCTTGCTATCTTGCCACACGAGTTTTGCTTAGAAGCTTGACTCCACACTACACACACACCTCACAATCGGGGCCACGTGCAATGTCTCGCAACACTCAATAAGCAATGCTCGATAGGATAGATCGCAAAAGAAGAGGGGTTACAAGGGGAATGCAAGTTATACCTAAGATGTTAGGCGGTGATGAACACACAACTTGCGATGATGGTGGTGATGTCAAGAGTACGGTTGCAAGTCCGGGGTGCCGAGGATGTCGTCGCTTGCTTCGGAGCTGCGGATTAGTTGTACAAACAAGGCACTCAAACCGGAACAAGCAAACACAAGTTAGCGGAAGAAATGGGTCAAAGTAGCTTGGCGGCGGTGGCGGTGGTAAACCGGTGGTGGGTGGTGTCGATGCCCTTGCGGTTGCGGCGGAGGTTATGGGGCCGCGGTGATGTTTCCCGGTGGTTTGCACTACAAGAAAAGTTGCCATGGCCGACGAAGTTGAAGTCGCGCCGTGGTTGCTGGTGTACCATGGCCGACGATTTTGGTCCCTCCGTGGTGCATGTCAAAACTTTTTTTTCTCGTTTTTGAGGCCACCTAGCCCGACGAAAGCGGCCAAAACGTCGCGTATGGTGGCCCGGGACGTGGTGCATCGCGAATTCTCGGGTTCGCCGGCCGAGTCAACGCAAATCCGCACCGCCGAGGGATGTAGGGCCCGGATGGCAGCCTCTCCGGCATTGTTTTTTTCTCGATCGCGCCATCTCGTTCAACGTTCTCCGATCGAGCCGTTTACGATGCGGGATCATGGGTCCCGCATGTCATCCTCTATGAACCAAAATTCTTTCTATTCTTGGATTTTTTTGACCCCCGATTTCTGGCTACTTCCTTTTTCTTTTGATCCCTTGCCGCCTTGGAAACGTTGAGACCGCTGTCTGCTAAATGGGACCCGCATGTCATCCTCTATGTGCAATCAACTTTCTTTTCTTGGAGTTTTTTTGGCACCTCAAATTTGGTCACTTGCCTTTTCTTTCGATCCCTGCCGCCTCTCAAACGGTGATACCGCTGTCTGCTAAATGGGACCCGCATGTCATCCTCTATGCACTATAAAACTTTCTTTTCTTGAATTATTTTTGGCACCTCATATTTGGTCACTTGCCTTTTTCTTTCGATCCCCTGCCGCCTCTCAAACGGTGATACCGCTCCTGCTAAATGGGACCCGCATGTCATCCTCTATGTACTATAAAACTTTCTTTTCTTGGAGTTTTTTTTGGCACCTCAAATTTGGTCACTTGCCTTTTTCTTTCGATCCCCGCCGCCTATCAAACGGTG
>NC_061512.1:118578073-118751169 GCF_022539505.1 Lolium rigidum
ATTTTGTGTTTTTGTTTAAATATATATAGTTTAAACTCTGTATCGAGAGGGAATATGCAATCCAAAATTCTGAGCCAACACTATTTTTTTTTCATTTTCAAAAAAAAGTTCACTACTACATGGTAATTTCTCCGCCAATCAAAGTAAATTGTTGAGTGCTAAACCTTTAAAATTTCCATCTTTTACTTTGCAATATATATTACATGGGGACAAATAGCCTAAAACTATTGTAGATATCATGTATTTATGCACTTTATCTTATTAAGTTAGCTTAAGTTGTGCGATAACTATAGGACGCCATCACTTCTTTGTTGAATCATGTCTTTTCGTTCTTGAAGTAGTATTTCACTCATTTAATGGTTAGAGCATTTGCAAAAAGCCAGTTGTATAGCAGGGGCTGCTAACTAGTTGTTGAATATGGTGGAAGTTCTTAGTTTTGGATATATATCTCTCATCGAGATATAGGAAAGATTAATTATTATTGTTACATGCTGCACATTCAGTGTGAAGTCCATTATTTTTGTTGTCTATGTTGTGTCTCTGCATGGAGTGTGTCTCAAGAATAGATCAAAAGTGAGAAAACTCAGTCGTGAGCTTCTCCCAGACTCTTTGTCACAGGCGGCATGAGTGCACCTTTAATAATTTGGGTTAAAATATGTACAGATATTCTGGTAACTGTTTTACTTTATATCTTACAAGTTGCAAGCCTCATGCATAGTATACTAATAGTGCCCGCACCTTGGCCTAATTAGCTCGGATTACCGGGATTATCGCAATACACATGTTTTAACCAAGTGTCACAAAGGGGTACCTCTATGCCGCCTGTACAAAGGTCTAAGGAGAAAGCTCGCATTTGGATTTCTCGCTTTTGATTATTCTCAACTTAGACATCCATACCGGGACAACATAGACAACAAATAATGGACTCCTCTTTAATGCATAAGCATGTAGCAACAATTGATGTTCTCATATGAGATTGAGGATATATGTCCAAAACTGAAACTTCCACCATGATTCATGGCTTTAGTTAGCGGCCCAATGTTCTTCTCTAACAATATGCATGCTCTAACCATTAAATGAGTGGTAAATCTCCCTTACTTCAGACAAGACGGACATGCATAGCAACTCACATGATATTCAACAAAGAGTAGTTGATGGCGTCCCCAGGAACATAGTTATCGCACAACAAGCAACTTAATAAGAGATAAAGTGCATAAGTACATATTCAATACCACAATAGTTTTTAGGCTATTTGTCCCATGAGCTATATATTGCAAAGGTAAAGAATGGAAATTTTAAAGGTAGCACTCAAGCAATTTACTTTGGAATGGCGGAGAAATACCATGTAGTAGGTAGGTATGGTGGACACAAATGGCATAGTGGTTGGCTCAAGGATTTTGGATGCATGAGAAGTATTCCCTCTCGATACAAGGTTTAGGCTAGCAAGGTTATTTGAAACAAACACAAGGATGAACCGGTGCAGCAAAACTCACATAAAAGACATATTGTAAACATTATGAGACTCTACACCGTCTTCCTTGTTTTTCAAACTCAATACTAGAAATTATCTAGACTTTAGAGAGACCAAATATGCAAACCAAATTTTAGCAAGCTCTATGTATTTCTTCATTAATGGGTGCGAAGTATATGATGCAAGAGCTTAAACATGAGCACAACAATTGCCAAGTATCAAATTATTCAAGACATTTTAGAATTACTACATGTAGCATTTCCCGATTCCAACCATATAACAATTTAACGAAGAAGATTCAACCTTCGCCATGAATACTATGAGTAAAGCCTAAGGACATATTTGTCCATATGCAACAGCGGAGCGTGTCTCTCTGCCATACAATGAATGCTAGGATCCATTTTATTCAAACAAAAACAAAAACAAAAACAAACCGACGCTCCAAGCAAAGCACATAAGATGTGATGGAATAAAAATATAGTTTCAGGGGAGGAACCTGATAATGTTGTCGATGAAGAAGGGGATGCCTTGGGCATCCCCAAACTTAGACGCTTGAGTCTTCTTAAAATATGCAGGGGTGAACCACCGGGGCATCCCCAAGCTTAGAGCTTTCACTCTCCTTGATCATATCGTATCATCTCCCTCTCTTGATCCTTGAAAAGTTCCTCCACACCAAACTCGAAACAACTCATTAGAGGGTTAGTGCATAATAAAAGTTCACATGTTCAGAGGTGACACAATCATTCTTAACACTTCTGGACATTGCACAAAGCTACTGGACATTAATGGAACAAAGAAATTCATCCATCATAGCAAAAGAGGCAATGCGAAATAAAAGGCAGAATCTGTCAAAACAGAACAGTCCGTAAAGATGGATTTTATTGAGGCACCAGACTTGCTCAAATGAAAATGCTCAAATTGAATGAAAGTTGCGTACATATCTGAGGATCACGCACGTAAATTGGCATAATTTTCTGAGCTACCTATAGAGAGGCAGGTCGAAATTCGTGACAACATAGAAATCTGTTTCTGCGTAGTAATCCAAATCTAGTATGAACCTTACTATCAACGACTTTACTTGGCACAACAATGCACAAAACTAAGATAAGGAGAGGTTGCTACAGTAGTAAACAACTTCCAAGACTCAAATATAAAATAAAAATACTGTAGTAAAAACATGGGTTGTCTCCCATAAGCGCTTTTCTTTAACGCCTTTCAGCTAGGCGCAGAAAGTGTGTATCAAGTATTATCAAGAGACGAAGCATCAACAGCGGGATTTGGAGTTTTCTCAACCATGCATAGTATGTTGGATACATAAGTTTCAGCGGCTCCCTTTTCATTAGTCTTGGGCTTGCTACTCTCATCAAACAAATTTTCAGGAACAAGCCAAGCATAATTATCATCTAGAGCTTCATGCATCGCTATGAGCTTACATGGTATTGGTGCTTTAATCTCCCCACCATCATTAACACTATTAGTGTACTTAATTCTATCCATATCCATTTTTTCAAGTGTTCTTTTAAAATCGGTGATCGTACCAAGCCTCACATGCTTACTAAAAACTTTTCTAGCTTCTTTAGCTATATCCGCAAATTCTCGCACTAAGACTTTTAGAACAAAATCTCTCTTCTCTCCCCGCTCCATATCAGAAAGTGTAAGAAACATGTGTTGTATCATGGGGTTGAGACTAATAAATCTAGCTTCCATCATGCGTACCAAACAAACAGAGGCATCTTCATAAGTAGGGACAACTTTTGCAAGGGGTATATCTTTAAGATCTTCATGCATACTAACATGGGTGAAAAATTCTTCTATATTATCTCTTCCAATTATAGACCCTTGTCCCACAGGTATATCTTTTACAGTAAAATTAAAAGGAAACATGTTGAAATAAGTAAAGCGAATGCAAGTAACTAATTTTTTGTGTGTTTTTGATATAGAGTGCAAGACAGTAAATAAAGTAAAGCTAGCAACTAATTTTTTTGTGTTTTGATATAATGCAGCAAACAAGTAAGTAAATAAAATAAAGTAAGACAAAAACAAAGTAAAGAGATTGGATTGTGGAGACTCCCCTTGCAGCGTGTCTTGATCTCCCCGGCAACGGCGCCAGAAAAAGAGCTTGATACGCGTACAGCACGCGTCCGTTGGGAACCCCAAGAGGAAGGTGTGATGCGTACAGCGGCAAGTTTTCCCTCATAAAGAAACCAAGGTTTATCGAACCAGGAGGAGCCAAGAAGCACGTTGAAGGTTGATGGCAGCGGGATGTAGTGCGGCGCAACACCAGGGATTCCGGCGCCAACGTGGAACCTGCACAACACAACCAAAGTACTTTGCCCCAACGAAACAGTGAGGTTGTCAATCTCACCGGCTTGCTGTAACAAAGGATTAGATGTATAGTGTGGATGATGATTGTTTGCAGAAAACAGTAGAACAAGTATTGCAGTAGATTGTATTCGTTGTAAAAGAATGGACCGGGGTCCACAGTTCACTAGAGGTGTCTCTCCCATAAGATAAATAGCATGTTGGGTGAACAAATTACAGTCGGGCAATTGACAAATAGAGAGGGCATGACCATGCACATACATGATATGATGAGTATTGTGAGATTTAATTGGGCATTACGACAAAGTACATAGACCGCTATCCAGCATGCATCTATGCCTAAAAAGTCCACCTTCAGAGTTATCATCCGAACCCCTTCCAGTATTAAGTTGCAAACAACAGTACAATTGCATTAAGTATGGTGCGTAATGTAATCAATAACTACATCCTCGGACGTAGGATCAATGTTTTATCCCTAGTGGCAACAAGCACATCCACAACCTTAGAACTTTCTCGTCACTATCCCAGATTTAATGGAGGCATGAACCCACTATCGAGCATAAATACTCCCTCTTGGAGTTAAGAGCAGAAACTTGGCCGAGCCTCTACTAATAACGGAGAGCATGCAAGATCATAAACAACACATAGGTAATAGATTGATAATCAACATAACATAGTATTCTCTATCCATCGGATCCCGACAAACACAACATATAGAATTACGGATAGATGATCTTGATCATGTTAGGCAGCTCACAAGATCCGACAATGAAGCACATGAGGAGAAGACAACCATCTAGCTACTGCTATGGACCCATAGTCCAGGGGTGAACTACTCACTCATCACTCCGGAGGCGACCATGGCGGTGAAGAGTCCTCCGGGAGATGATTCCCCTCTTCGGCAGGGTGCCGGAGGCGATCTCCTGAATCCCCGAGATGGGATTGGCGGCGGCTGCGTCTCCGGGAAGGTTTTCCGTATCGTGGCTCTCGGTGCTCGGGGGTTTCGCGACGAAGACTATATGTAGGCGGAAGGGCAACGCGGGGGCCACACGAGGGCCCCACACACCAGGGCCGCGCGGCCAAGGCTCGGGCCGCGCCGCCCTGTTGTGGCGGCGCCTCGTGGCCCCACTTCCATTCCCCCTCGGTCTTCTGGAAGCTTCGTGGCAAAATAGGACCCTGGGCGTTGATTTCGTCCAATTCCGAGAATATTTCCTTACTAGGATTTCTGAAACCAAAAACAGCAGTAAAACAAGAATCGGCTCTTCGGCATCTCGTTAATAGGTTAGTGCCGGAAAATGCATAAATACGACATATAATGTGTATAAAACATGTAGATATCATCAATAATGTGGCATGGAACATAAGAAATTATCGATACGTCGGAGACGTATCACATCCTCACATATACCAACAGGAATAGCAGTAGATTTATCAGCCATTTGCAAAGATATATCAGTTGGTATCAACTTATCTATACCTAATAATAAAAGCAAAAGAAGTTCTTGTTGGTCCGTTTTTTATTGCCCCTGTATTTCTGTGAAATTACGGCAAATGCCACCGCCAAGTAAAAACGATTCGTCCGCAGACCGCTTGATTCGGTCGCCCCCTTCCGTTTGTCGCAGACCACCCACCCCATCCGCTCGAGCTCTGCTAACCGGCGCGCTCCGCCCCGCCCACCACTGCTCGACGCGCTACATCCTCGCAGGCTAGATCCGTCCCAATCCGTTCCTCTCTGGCATTTTCCACCTCGATTAGTCCTTAGGCGGTCCGATACGCCCCAACCCTTCCCCCGCGCCGTCGTTTTCTTCAATCAGATTGGCGATGTCTGGCTCCTCCAATGTGCGTAGCTGCGGCTCCGAGCAGAACCGAGACCAGCCGGCAAATAGGTCGTCTCCAGATTCGTCGTCCGCGGCACGCTTGGCGTGTCCCTTTTCCCCCGCGTGTGGCTCGCTGGGCAGCCGTTCCCCTTTCTTGAGCAGGAGCGGGCTTCAGGAGTCGGGAGGCGCGAGGAGCAAGGGGCGGCTAACGCGGGAGTGAGCGAGCGGACGGGGCCATTGAAGACACCGGCTACAGCGGCAGAGGTGGGTGCAGCGCCGCCAGTGGTGGATAAGGCTGGGGAATCTGAAGTAGTTTGCGTGCCTGTGCAGCAGTTTCCCAGGGTGTGTATTCTCAGAATTTCCTCGCCAGTGAAGTAGCTGCGTGCTTGCCTTGCTGTTACCGACTATAGTCTGTAGAAGCGAAACGATAAAAGGCGTGCATAGTTGAATTTTATGACTCATACAATTTTGTGAGCGGTAATTATAAATCAAATTCATACACGCCTCAACCCACACTTGTTAGAGAATGTCTAGCAGGCCCCTCAAAACGTGCACACCCCGTATAATTCCGGCGGGATACGGGGTGAGGACGTTTCGGGCCATCTAGCAAGCCCCGTATTCGGGCCGACCCGTATCGGCAGAATACGGGGCTTGTCAAATCCACCCCGCCGCCCCCTACAAATACAGGGTGAAGGTGCGAGTGGGGGTCCAACCCCTCACTCGCAACCCTAGCCCCGCCGTGCGCCGCCGCCTCCCCGCACCCACTCCGACGAGCAATTCGCACGCGCGGCCCGCCACAATTGCACCGCCGCCGGCCATGAGCGCTTCGCGGAGGAGTAGCGTCTCGCCCTCCGCCGGATCGAAGCGATCCCGCGAGCCGGCGACGATGGAGGAGGCGTGGCGCCTCCACTGCAAGTTCTCCGCCGCCGGGAGTCGGCGTGCGGCGTGAAAATACGCCGGCTCCGACTAGGTGCCGCCGAGGCTCGTCGACTTTGCGGAGGGCGGCCGCTACCGCAAGGTCGACCCGTCGCTCAAGCCGATGAGCGGCGGCGAGTTCGACAAATGGCGCAGCGCGTGGGAGCTGCAGCGCTCCTGGAAGGCCGCACGGGAGGGCTCTAGCAGCGGAGGAAGAGGAGGCGTCGGGGGGAACCCCCTCTTCTTGGAGGCGGTGGCCGCGTCCAAGAAGGAGGCTGCCGACAAGGCTCGGGCGGAGGCGGAGGAGGCGGCGTAGGCCATCGCCGTCGTCGAGGAGATGAAGGCGCGGGAGGCCGCCGTAACTGCCCAAATCGTCATCCTCGATGACTAGGTGCCATTGTAGAAGTCGTGATCCAGTAGGATCGCGCAATTTTGTAAATCCCTATCTATGATCAATGTGATGAACTCTATAAATTCTTCCGGGTTTTGCAAATTTAAAAATACGGGGTGAAGTAAGGTTTCTGTTAGATGGAATGATTCGTGCGTGATGAACTATGATCAGTTTTTCTGATACAGGGCCATGTACTCGCTCGATACGGGCGAGCAAATAAGGGGTCTGTTAGACATGCTCTTAGACATGCACTATCAAGAAGTCCCCCTTTGGGATCAATGTTCAGTTATAGAAAAAAGAAACGTTCTCATCCTTTTCTTGAGAACATTCATGAATGCCGTTGTGCTTATTCAAACTTTTTAAGTTTTAACTTTTATCGACGATGACCATAGTGGCAAATGATTATTACACTTTGCGCTCTCGTGACCTCAGCTCTACTCTAATCATAGGGAAGATGAAAAAGGCCAGGACGAAAATAAGAACGGAAGGGGCAAAACGACTATGGTTAACATGTGGTACTTGCACTTACATGCATGATTGCCTCAGCCGGAGCAAAACAAGCATGTATCGGAAAAACTCCCTAGAGGGACGTTTATATTCATCCAATAGAGAGAAGATGTGTACAAAGACTATTTCTGATTTATTAGAGGAAAAATATACATTTGACAAAAAATAATTTACCAGACTAATAAATTCTTCAATTCACGACCAGCTTGTAGATTAAAAAAAAAGAGAGAATTAGGAAATTAGGACCTAAGCCCGCTGCTTGACTACTACTACATGATGATTGGCGGCAGCGTTGTAGATAGCTGTGCGTCTTTCAAGGGAGAATTAATAAGAGATAGATTGGCACATTGTTATTTGAGATAGACCGTACTACTGAATTTTACATATTATAGATGTGATCCTCCTTACTAAAGTTACTGCGCCGCCACAGAAGACAAAAACTTATAAGTAGCGCCCGTCGATTTGTTGTTGATTTGAATTTTCAAAAATTCTGAATTCAGGTGATCGTTCTTGAAATAAAGCACTAAGATTTGGTGATTGATTTTCTAGCTCAGTTAGATCAGATTGAAAAGGCTTAGAAGTTAAATCATACTGCAATCTAATGAAGTTACCAAGCCTAACATACTAGAGTGAGAATATAAAAATTTATTTTGGATATTAAATACGTCTCCATGCCATCTAAGTATATCACGACAAAATTTAGCGGTGTCAACTAGACCATCATGAGATTCTAGAAAAAACTATAACATGTTGAAGAGGTAAAAAACACATAATCCATTTCTATTTTCTTTCTTACTTATTTCCACTGTCATGATAACATTTTGATAACGTATCTCCCGGTGCAACGCACGGGCAATTTTCCTAGTCTAAATAAAGTCTCTTATAAAGAGAAAAAGGCATTACACTAACTCCTGCTCCCAAATCACATAGAGTAGTTCTAACATAATTATTCTTGATAGAACAAGTAACAGTCGGTATACCTGGGTCGCCAAGCTTCTTTGGAAGTTTGCCATTGAAAGAGTAATTAGCAAGCATAGTGGAAATCTCCTCATTAGGAATTTTCCTTTTGTTAGAGACAATATCTTTCATATACTTTGAATAAGGAGGCAATTTAATAGCATCGGTCAAAGGTATTTGCAGGAATAAAGGTGTCATCCAATCACAGAATTTGTTATAGTGTTCTTCTTCCTTTGATTTTAGTTTCTTAGCAGGAAAAGGCATTTGCTTTTGAACCCAAGGTTCCCTTTCATTATCATGTTTCTTAGCAATAAAATCTTCTTTAGTATACTTTTTATTTTTAGCATGCTTTTCAGTGTTCTTCTTCAACCTCTTCTTTATCAGAAGCATCATTCTTATCATTATCTTTATCATGTTCATTACCACTTTCAGTGTCAGCATCAGAAATAGAAATACTATTAGGATCATTAACAGGCTCAGAGGATTCTACAACAGTTTTATGTTTCTTTTTCTTTTTCTTAGAAGGAGCACTAGTTTCAGTTCGTTGAGAATCTTGTTCAACTATTTTGGGATGCCCTTCAGGATATAGAGGATCCTGAGTAGAAACACCGCCTCTAGTTGTTACTTTATAAGCATGTTTTTCTTTAGAACTATTTTTTAACAAGTCATTTTGCACTTTAGTGAGTTGATCAATTTGAGTTTGAACCATATGAAAATGTTTAACAAGCATCTTAACATCATTGGAGGTTCTCTCCACAATACCATGCAATTCACTAATAGCTCGAGAATTTTCCATTAAATGATTCTCTACTCTCATATTGAAATTATTTTGCTTAACAATATAATTATCAAACTCATCTAAGCATTGAGCAGGAGGTTTTGAATACGGAATATCTTCCCTAGTAAAGCGTTCAAGAGAGTGTACCTAAGTCATGGATGAAGGGGGAGTTATCTTGCATAAATCTTCTATGGGAGGTAAATTCTTCACATCTTCGGATTTAATACCCTTCTCTTTAAGAGATTTCTTGGCTTCCCTCATATCTTCATCATTTAATTTAATCATACCCCTCTTCTTCAATATTGGTGTCGGGGTTGGTTCAGGTGTAGACCAATCATCATGATTCCGGCCTATTCTAGCCAATAATTTTTCAGCGTCGTCTGGAGTTCTTTTCCTGAAAACACAACCAGCACAACTATCCAAGTATGCCCTAGACTCAATGGTTAGTCCACTATAAAATATATCAAGTAAATCATGCTTTTCCAGATCATGTCCAGGTCGAGCTCTAATAACAGAGCAAAATCTCGCCCAAGCCTTAGGCAATTTCTCTCTATCTTCCTGGTCAAAATTATAAATTCTCTGCAAAGCAATATGTTGAGCACTAGCAGGAAAGTATTTCCGAAAGAAAACATCAAGCAAATCTCTTGGACTATCAATAGAATCAGGAGGCAAACTATTATACCAAGTTTTAGCATCATCCTTTAATGAGAAAGGAAAATTTTTAGCAACGAAATAAGTACGCTTCTTAACATCATCGGAAAACAAGCTACTCGTAGTAGACAGACTCAATCATGTGTTCTACAACACTTTCTTTTTCAGTACCACAAAAAGGTGTTTTCTCAACAATAGATATATGAGATAAATCAAGAGAAAAATCATAATCCTTATCCTTAATGTTTATAGGAGATGTGGCAAATTTAGGATCAGGAGACAGTTTATATCTAACAGCACGTTGTGCAAGAAGCTTTTTAATATTACTCGCATCAGTAGTAGCATTACATTTATCAATGAAATCATCATCAAGTTCTACATAATGTTCATCAAGATCATCACTAGAGTATTCAACAGACTCAGGTGAATTAACAGGTGTAGCAGCATTTTCATTAGGAGTTTCAGTACTTTCAATTTGTCTAGACCTAGCAACTGTAGCATCTAGAAAAGATCCTAACGAACCATCATTATCAAGCACAACAGAAGCATCATCAAAATTATAAGAGGAACTTTCAGATCTAGCAGAACTACCAGCATGTGAAGCTTGTGGTGATGAAACAAGTTTATCTATCACAGATGGTGAATCAAGAGCAGCAGAGGTACTCAGAGTTGTACCTTTTCTTGTAGTGGATGGTAATATGGCGACTTTAGTATCGCGAGGTTTACCCATGATGGAGAATTTGCAGCGAAAAATATCAATCCAAGTGAACTTGCAAATAAAGCTATGCTCCCCGGCAACGGCGCCAGAAAATAGTCCTGATGACCCACAAGTATAGGGGATCGCAACAGTCTTCGAGGGAAGTAAAACCCAATTTATTGATTCGACACAAGGGGAGCCAAAGAATATTTGTAAGCCTTTACAGCGGAGTTGTCAATTCAGCGGCACCTGGAAACAGACTTGCTCGCAAGAGTTTATCAGTAGTAATAGTTTTATAGCAGTAGCAGTAGTGAAATATCAGCAGCAGTGTAAAAAGACAGCAGTAGTGATTATAGTAAACAACAGGATTAAAATACTGTAGGCACAGGGATGGATGAACAGGCGTTGCATGGATGAGAGAAACTCATGTAACAATCAAGGTAGGGCATTTGCAGATAGTAATAAAACAGTATCCAAGTACTAATCAATCAATAGGCATGTGTTCCATATTTAGTCGTACGTGCTCGCAATGAGAAACTTGCACAACATCTTTTGTCCTACCAGCCGGTGGCAGCCGGGCCTCTAGGGAATCTACTGGAAATTAAGGTACTCCTTTTAATAGAGCACTGGAGCAAAGCATTAACACTCCGTGAACACATGTGATCCTCATATCACCGCCTTCCCCTTCGGTTGTCCCAATTTCTGTCACTTTGGGGCCTCGGGTTCCGGACAACAATACGTGTATACAACTTGCAGGTAAGATCATAAAGCAATGAATATCATCATGAATTGATAACATGTTCAGATCTGAGATCATGGCACTCGGGCCCTAGTGACAAGCATTAAGCATAAAAAGTTGCAACAATATCATAAAAGTACCAATTACGGACACTAGGCACTATACCCTAACAATCTTATGCTATTACATGACCAATCTCATCCAATCCCTACCATCCCCTTCAGCCTACAGCGGGGGAATTACTCACACATGGATGGGGGAAACATGGCTGGTCGATGGAGAGGAGTCGGTGGTGATGATGGCGATGATCTCCTCCAATTCCCCGTCCCGGCGGAGTGCCAGAACGGAGTTTTTGGTCCCGAGACGGAGTTTCGCGATGGCGGCGGTGTTCTGGATGTCTTATGGCGATTTCGTCTAACCCCCATGCGTTTTTAGGTCGAAGACGTTAACTAGTCCAAAAGGGGGTGTCAGAGGCTGGCTGAGGCGGCCTCACCATAGGGCGGCGCGCCCCCCTCCTAGGCCGCGCCGGCCCATGGTGTGGGGGCCGTGGGCCCTCCCCTGGCCTGTCCTTCTGGCTATGTGAATCTTCTGGAAAAATAAGCCCTTGGGCATTAATTCCGGGGATTATCCTGAAAGTTGGATTTCTGCACAAAAACGAGACACCAGAGCAATTCTGCTGAAAACAGCGTTAGTCCGTGTTAGTTGTATCCAAAATACACAAATTAGAGGCAAAACAATAGCAAAAGTGTTCGGGAAAGTAGATACGTTTTGGACGTATCACGGTGGTTGCAACCACCATCTCGTTGAGGGATTTCAAAGCTAACATCTACGATAAGTACACCTGGAGCTCTTTCGATGCAGTTCATTTCGAATATTTCAACAGCCCGGAGGGAAGATTTGTTCCACTAATTTCCGAAGACGATATGGGAATTATTTTTTGCTTTGAATGCTTCTTGCCGGTTCGGTAAAATTCGTATCCATGTGGACAGGGGCCAGGCATCATCTGGTGCTAGGGCATCATCAGGTGGTCGGGAATCATGTCTCTCTACTGCTGCTGCCTCTGCTAATAGTGTGCGCCGTGGCGCTCCTTGTAGGTCCACAGCAGCACCATCTGTCCCCAGTGCTAGTGGTAGCCAGATCGTTCATACGATCGATGTGGAGGACAATGCAGACATTGAGGATCAGTCTCCTCAAGATGATGAGGATGAGTTGATGTTTCCTGAATTGGTAGATCGATGCAGTAAGCAGGCAATGGAGGATCAATACATGGAAGATATTTCTTTTGGTGCCAGATTTGATGACACTAATGATGAAGAGAAGAATGAGAATGATGACATCCTCGTTTTAGCCGATTACGAAGGTGAAGACTTGCCAACAATTGAGTGGAACAGAGAGGATCCTCAGCTTGCAGAAGGCACCGTGTTTCAAACGATGATGGACTGCCGTAATGCAATTACTACATATCACATTCTCACTAAGAATAATTATGAGGTTATTAAAAGTGAGCCGGGTAGGTTCACGATTAAATGCCCATACCCAAGGTGTAGGTGGAGGCTGCATGCATCCACAATGCGCGGATGCGACTTGGTTCAGTGTACTACGCCAACCAGCTTGTGTATTTAGATCACGGTGTAAAATTTGTTATCTATTACTGACATCCCTTATCATTATGTTTCAGATAAAGAAGAATAAGGAGATCCATAGGTGTCCACCTCTAGGGGGAGAGCCAGAGCTGAAAACAAAGCTAGCGAAGACTAGGTGGTTGGCAGATATAATCCTAGATTGGCTGAGAGAAACTCCTTCACTTGGTCCAACAACACTCGTAAAAAAGGTGGTTGAGAAGTATAAAATGGAAGTACCTTACATGAGGATGTTCTATGCAAAGGAAATGGATGTTGACAAGATCAATGGTCCATGGAATGAAAGCTTTCAGTTGCTTTACACTTTCAAAGCTGAAGTGGAGATGGCTAGTCCAGGCAGTGTTGTAGCGATAGACAAGCATACAGTTCCCTACAAATTGAAAAGCGGGAAGGTAATGCACAAGGAATGTTTTAGAAGGGCTTTTGTTTGTTTCAAAGCTTGCTGGAAAGGCTTTTTGGACGGTTGCATGCCTTATTTGGCCGTGGATGCATCAGCTCTTCATGGCAGGTTTAAAGGACAGCTAGTTGTTGCTACTGCAGTTGATGGACATAATTGAATGTTCCCTGTTGCTTATGGAGTTTTGGAGGTTGAGTCACAGGAAAGTTGGACTTGGTTTCTGCAGAATTTGCGCGACCTTATAGGTCATCCACCAGGACTTGTTATCCACACAGACGCTTGCAAAGGTTTGGAGACTGCGGTAGAAGCAGTATTCCCTGGAGTGGAGCATAGGGAATGTATGCGACACTTGGTACAAAATTTTACAAAGAAATTCAAGGGTAAAGTTTTTACTGACAACCTATGGCCAGCTTCATACACATGCAGCTCTAGGAAGCATCTATTTCATTTGGATGTGTTGTATAAACAAAATCCTGGGGTGAAGGAGTACTTGGATGAACATCATGGTAGGGTGTGGTCAAGAAGCCAATTCAATGAAATTTGCAAGGTAGACTATGTAACAAGTAACCTTGCGGAGAGTTTCAATTCAAAGGTCAAGTCATTGAAAGGGCTTATGCTGTGGCAAATATTTGATAAGATTAGGTAGATGATCATGATAAAGATCGATCTGCGTCCAAGAATTGCATCCTCAAAATATGCTGGCCATCTCATGCTCCCATCTTTGATTAAGTCTTTGCATGACAGGGCAAACAATTGAGGATGCAATGCGTCAGAAAAGGAATGGAGGCTGAGGTAACCTACACTGACAGTAAAAACATGCAGTGGAGGTATCCAGTGAGTTTGGTTGATAGGACATGCCATTGTAGGGGATGGAAGATCCGTGGGATACCCTGCATACACGCATTGTTTTTCATGAGTGTTATAGGGGGTGAAGAAGGTGAAGTTGATCAGTATGTGTCAGAGTATTTCTCGTTGCCAAATTTAGGGCTGCATATGCTATGAATGTTCCTACCTTGTTGGGAAAAGACCAATGGATGAAAGTCGATCCAGGCTTCAAACTGTACTCTCCGAGTATTGACTAGACCGGCAGGTAGGCCGAGGAAGAATAGGATCGAGCTAGTGCGGAGGGTGGTGCACCGATTCGAAAACGTAAGTGCAAACGTTGTGGAATCCCTGAACACATTGCTAGGCTTTGTAAAAATGGAGTTGACCCAGCTTTTGGAATGGAAGATCAGGCCGGAGCAGCAAATGCAGAGGAGAATGAAGCAGCAATTCAACTTGAGATTGAAGCAGCAGTTCAACATGAGGAGATTGAAGCAGCAAATGCAGAGGAGATTGAAGCAGCAATTTAACATGAGGAGATTGAACCGATGGATCGAGAGCAGAGGGAACAGATGGATGTAGAGCTGATTCAACCGATGAGTCCAGAGGAGAGGGAACAGTATAATCGAGATTGCTTGGAAAGTGGTATGGCCCAGACTAGTGCTCACTTCGAAGAGCTGATGGCAGAAGAAAAAGCACAAGCTTCGCAGAAGAAGAAGAACAAGAAAGAGGGCAAAAAGGAAGGTAGACACCGGTAATATCCCTGGCAGGGTTACCCGGAGTAAGGTGGTGGCCCCAGCGAGTCACACCAGGAGCAAGAGAAAGATTTTATTCTGAACAACTAATTTGAAAATTTCAATTTGTATGAACAATTTGTATTGGGGTTCCCTTTGTATTGGGGATGCCTTTGTGTTGAAATTTTTTAATTTGTATGAACAATTTTAATTTGTATGAACAATTTGTATTGGGGTTCCCTTTGTATTGGGGATCCCTTTGTGTTCAACAATTTGAATTTGTATGAACAATTTGTATGCCACATTTAAGCCACATTTATCATTTTCTCTAGGGTTTAGGGTTTTAGGGTTTAGGGTTTAATTCAAAATGATTCAAAACATGGTGGAACCTTCCCATGGAGTCTTGTTATGTTACCTACAACCTAGAGAAATAATAATGGAAAAGGAAATATAGAGATATGAAGTTTTTATGCCAAAAGCTTCAAAACCACTTCCTAGTCCATGAGCTACTAGCTATGAAGATGCAGGGCTTTCGCTCAATACACCTCCCAAATACCCACTATGCTTACAAACTTTGTCCAAATGAGTCCAAATTCGTCACACTTGTGTATCTTTGAATTGCAAACAATATCTAGTCGGCCAACATGTAATATATTGTTCAAATAACACAATTTTACATTTTTTATGCCAAAAGCTTCAATTTCCCTTAGTCCCTTTATTATTTGGGTGCCCCTGTTTTACTTAGTGTTACTCAGTTTTCCCCCTCCGGGCCCACTTGTTTTACTCAGTCCTACTCAGTTTTGCCCTTCCGATAAACATTTCCTCACATTTACCTCTCTTAGTTCTACTCAGTTTTCCTAACTTGTACTCACTGGCTGATCTCTGATTGGTCGAGATGTATGTCACACGGATCTTGGTTGGTTGAGAGCTCAACGAACGCTTGCACCGTTCGATCATTTATGATCGGACAGCCTGTATATCTCTCTCTACCACGATGGACGCATACGGAGACAAGAGCAGAGCACATACCTACCAACCCTGGCAGTCGCATATTCCAGTCGCATCTTCCTCTCTCCTATTTCCTCTCTTACTCCGGCGGTCGCGGCGGCGCGGATCTAACCGTGCGTGCGGCGGCGTGCGGCGGCGCGGATCTAACCGTGCGTGCGTGCGGTGGTGTGCGGCGGCGCGGATCTAAGAGTGCCGGTGAGGATCTAACCGTCAGAAATAGTTGAAATGTCTCTCTCTGTCTCACTTTCGTTTCTCTTCTCAGATCTGTTGAATGATGAAGAACCCCAAGATGGCGGCCGTGCCGACAGTGGTCATCGATGCCACGAACATTGAAGCCATCGCCTACAACATCGCTTCGACGGCGCAGATCCAGCATTCAATGTCGGAGGCTGTTGATGTCTCACTTCCGTTGCCCTCCTCGGATCCGTTGCCGATGAAGGACAACAAGACGGCGGCCGTGCCGACGGTGGTCATCGATGCCACGAACATTGAAGCCATCGCCTACAACATCGCTTCGACGGTGCGGACCCGGCCTTCAATGTCGGAGCTCGTTGATGTCTCACTTCCGGTGCCGAGAGTGCGAATCGATGCCAAGACGATTGAAGCCATCGTCTACAACCGCGCCGCAAAGCCGCCGATCCAGCCCTCCGCAGATCCGTCGCCGATGAATTACACCAAGACAGCGGCGGTTCCGACAAGTGGTCATCGATGCCACGAACATTGAAGCCATCGCCGATAACATCGCTTCAACGGCGGATGGCGCGGATGACCACCCCTCGGCCGCCCGTCGTCCCGGCCTTTCTTGCCCATCGGCTGCGCGGCCGTGTTCGACGGCGCAAATTGGGATAAATTATGATAAATTTGTATTTTTCAATTTCCAATTGGGATAAAATTGTTCGAACTACTACCTCCGTCTCAAAAAAAGCTTCTCCACGTTCTTGATGTGTCCATGTACATCCGTATGTATGATTTGAATTCTATCCCAACTTGATGGGGAAGATATTGATATGTATTTGATCCGGAGGCTGGTACATGCTTTCACTTTTGGGATCCCTTCACTTTTATAAAATGTTCATGCATGCTAAAATTATCTTGCGCATTACTTAGCACAACTAGGAAATTGTACGCCAAAATACAGTGCTTAGAGCCACAACAAAATACGAGTGGTTAGAGCCATCTACTCGAATAACAATTCTATACTAAATCGTCTACCAGAACCACATAACTGCTAGGACAGGGATGACACCTAATAAAACTGCCCAGATGAATCTACTTTTCTCCTCTCCCATCACTTTAAGTTCATGATCTAGATTTTCTACCACTTGATCAAATACGGCAAGATCTGTCTCAACTCTCAGCTTCTCCTTGCGAATAAGCTCTGAATTCTTCTTTTCTTCCTCCACAATACGCTTCAGCTCGAATATCATCTGGTTTTTACGGGCCAATTCATCACCTAAATTGGCCACCTTCTCCTCCAAATCCATCCTCTGGCTACACCACTGGGTTGATTCATCTTGGTATGCAATGTACCATGGATCATCGGCTTGCCTGGCTAACTGTAATAATAATGGAAACGAGCTGCTCCGTCCGACGGTGGGGAACGAGCTGCCAGCGGTTCTCTGGTCTAGCTTAAGAATAATTAATTAGCGAACTTGTTGCTTCTCTCTATGATATTCTCTAAAGACATATATCAGAGCGGCAATATGTGTCTTTTCCTGAAAAATAGACGACCCCACTCGGTCATTGGCTGCGGAGGCCCCACGGAGGCGGCAATATAGGATTTTCTCTAAATAAATAGACGACCCCACTGGTCATTGGCTGCGGCAGCCCCACAGAGTGGCAATATATGTCTTTTGCTGAAAAATATACGACCCCACTGGTCATTGACTGCGGCGGCCCCACAGAGCGGCAATATATGATTTTCTCTAAATAAATAGACGACCCCACTGGTCATTGGCTGCGGCAGCCCCAGAGAGCGGCAATATATGTCTTTTCCTGAAAAATGTACGACCCCACTGGTCATTGGCTGCGGAGGCTCCACAGAGCGGCAATATATGATTTTCTCTAAATAAATAGACGACCCCACTGGTCATTGGCTGCGGCAGCCCCACAGAGCGGCAATATATGTCTTTTCCTGAAATATATACGACCCCACTGGTCATTGGCTGCGGCAGCCCTATAGAGCGACCCCATTTGTCATTGGCAGCACCGCGTATAAAATCATGAAATAAAACGGCTCACACGTCAGCGATAGATGGATGGCTGCTCCGACGTGTCTCCTGACCCTACCAGTCAGCACGAGACGGTTAGGGAGGAGCTGCCCCTGTGCGGCCCCACCCGGTCAGACTAACGGTCAAGGCCTCTGACCTGACGGCTACCGGCCGGTCCAGCACTTGTGCGTGTTTCAAACTAGAGGAGGGGAAAACTGAGGAAAAACTAAGGGACTGGGGAAAACTGAGTACAACTAACGAACCAGGTGACGAAAATAGAAATCCCTAATAAAATCCAACGCTCCCGATGGGAGTAGGCTCCACTCGACTCGCAGACAAAAACACAAAAATTCGGGTCGAGTAAACTATTTTGCTATCTTGTCTTATTTTGATATACATTTTTCTTCATGAAGCCGAAGCTTTGGGTAAACAACTTTGCTATATTTATTTGAGTTGCAGAATAGGATGAAATCGGATGAAATCTCCAGACTTCATTTCTTTGTTTTTCATATATTTCGAGTGCACGGAAATACTATATTTTTCTCGGCTTCTATATTGCACAAGGATATTGGTAAATAGGGCTGGTTCATCCGAAAGCTCGGGTACCAGTTAATGCACTTGCGGAAATCCGTATAAACCTACTTCGAACTCGCGTCCCCGGACACGAATTCGGGATACTGGCGTAATTCGACACGTGCCGCTTAAGGTCTTACCAGATGCCGAATTCCAGTCATGTTTTATTGAGTACCTAACGCGTCCGTTAGGATTTTTCTTCGTATCTGTCTATACGGAAAAATGTAGCAAAGCGCCGTCAGAAGCGGTGCCACGCCACGCAGGGCGGATCCTGGGGACTTACTTTCGCAAAGTATTGCGGCATTCAGAGATTAATTCGCGACTGAGGCGCTCTGAGAATATTTTGTCGAGTGCCTTATTTCGGCTAATGGAACGCTCTATTTATTCGGGTTGAACCGTTTTTTCGGGTTGCTATCTTTTGTCGAATAGGATCTTGAAGCTCCTTCTGTATTGACTTGCTATATTGATTTCATTTCTTCGGGTGCGCGACCAGCGCTCCCGATGGGAGTAGCCCCCGAGGCTACAGCCGAGTGTTGGCACTTGGATGTAGGCTCAACTTACTTTATCTGCTTCCTTGAAGTATGCTTTTCATCGAATATGACGAGTATATGGATTCGAAAAAAAATTCCCCTTTTTTTTAGTTCCTCCTTGAAGAAAAATTCGTCGGGTTCCTCCCTGAAGAAGATTTCTTCGGGTTCTCTCTTGAAGAAAAATTCGTCGGGTTCCTCCCTGAAGAAGATTTCTTCGGGTTCTCTCTTGAAGACAATTTCGTGGGGTCTGATACGTCTCTGACGTATCGATAATTTCTTATGTTCCATGCTTGTTTTATGACAATACCTACATGTTTTGTTCACACTTTATGATGATTTTATGTGTTTTCCGGAACTAACCTATTGACGAGATGCCGAAGTGCCAGTTCCTATTTTCTGCTATTTTTGGTTTCAGAAATCCTAGTAAGGAAATATTCTCGGAATTGGACGAAATCAACGCCCAGGGTCCTATTTTTGCACGAAGCTTCCAGAAGACTGAAGGGGAAAGGAAGTGGGGCCACAAGGCGCCGCCACAACAGGGCGGCGCGGCCCAGGCCTTGGCCGCGCGGCCCTGGTGTGTGGGGCCCTCGTGTGGCCCCCCGCGTTGCCCTTCCGCCTACTTAAGGTCTCCATCGCGAAAACCCTATTACGTTCGACGAAACCAGAGAAAACCTTCCAGAGCCGCCGCCATCGCGAAGCCAAGATCCGGGGGACAGGAGTCTCCGTTCCGGCACGCCGCCGGGACGGGGAAGTCCCCCGGAAGGCTCCTCCATCGACACCACCGCCATCTTCATCAACGCTGCTTGTCTCCCATGAGGAGGGAGTAGTTCTCCATCGAGGCTCGGGGCTGTACCGGTAGCTATGTGGTTAATCTCTCTCCTATGTACTTCAATACAATGATCTCATGAGCTGCCTTACATGATTGAGATTCATATGAGTTTTGTATCACTATTCATCTATGTGTTACTCTAGTGATGTTATTAAAGTAATTTATTCCTCCTGCACGGTGTAATGGTGACAGTGTGTGCATCGTGTAGTACTTGGCGTAGGCTATGATTGTGATCTCTTGTAGATTATGAAGTTAACTATTGCTGTGATAGTATTGATGTGATCTATTCCTCCTTTCGTAGTGTGAAGGTGACGAGTGTGCATGCTATGTTAGTACTTGGTTTGGTTATGTTGATCTGTCATGCACTCTAAGGTTATTTAAATATGAACATTGAATATTGTGGAGCTTGTTAACTCCGGCATTGAGGGTTCGTGTAATCCTACACAGTTAGTGGTGTTCATCATCCAACAAGAGGGTGTAGAGTCTAGCATTTATCTATTTATTCTGTTATGTGATCAATGTTGAGAGTGTCCACTAGTGAAAGTATGATCCTAGGCCTTGTTCCTAAATACTGGTATCGCTGTTTGTTTACTGTTTTACTGCATCTATACTTCCTGCAATATTACCACCATCAACCACACACCAGTCCTGGACAGCAAAGCACTTTTCTGGTGCCGTTGCTACTACTTACATTTATTCATACCACCTGTATTTCACTATCTCTTCGCCGAACTAGTGCACCTATCGAGGTGTGTTGGGGACACAAGAGACTTCTTGCTTTGTGGTTGCGGGGTTGCATGAGAGGGATATCTTTGACCTCTTCCTCCCCGAGTTCGATAAACCTTGGGTGATCCACTTAAGGGAAACTTGCTTGCTGTTCTACAAACCTCTGCTCTTGGAGGCCCAACACTGTCTACAAGAATAGAAGCACCCGTAGACATCAAGCACTTTCACGGCGCCGTTGCTTGGGGAGGAAAGGTAAAAGGCATTCATACTCCGGTCCCAGGTAAAAGTACTTTTCTGGCACCGTTGTGTGTGTGCTTGAAGCTATTTCCTTTAGATCCTGCAATTGCATCTTTTTGTTTCTTGTTTACACTAGTTTGGCATAATGGACAACAATGAGCTTCTTATTCTATTTCCTGATTTAAGACATGGATGGTTTGATGCGAAAATTAAAAAACCCATGGAACATATTAGTATGAACACTTTGAATACCATTGTTGCTAATGATATAGAAAGTTCTAAGCTTGGGGAAGCTGGTTTTGATGAGCATGATCTTTTTAGTCCCCCAAGCATTGAGGAGAAAATTTTCTTTGATGATACTTTGCCTCCTATTTATGATGATTATAATGATAGTGGTCTTTTGGTACCACCTACTATGGAGAGTAAATTTTGTTGTGATTATACTATGCCTCCTACACTTGATGAGAATAATAATGATAGCTACTTTGTCGAATTTGCTCCCACTATTACTAATAAAATTGACTATGCTTATGTGGAGAGTAATAATTTTATGCATGAGACTCATGATAAGAATGTTTCATTTGATAGTTATATTGTTGAGTTTGCTCATGACACTACTGAAAGTTATTATGAGAGAGGAAAATATGGTTGTAGAAATTTTCATGTTACTAAAACACCTCTCTATGTGCTGAAATTTTTGAAGCTACACTTGTTTTATCTTCCTATGCTTGTCACTTTGCTCTTCATGAACTTGTTTATTTACAAGATTCCTATGCATAGGAAGCATGTTAGACATAAATTTGTTTTGAATTTGCCTCTTGATGCTCTCTTTTGCTTCAACTCTTATTTCTTGCGAGTGCATCATTAAAACTGCTGAGCCCATCTTAATGGCTATAAAGAAAGAACTTCTTGGGAGATAACCCATGTGTTTATTTTGCTACAGTACCTCTATTTTATATTTGTGTCTTGGAAGTTGTTACTACTGTAGCAACCTCTCCTTATCTTAGTTTTGTGCCTAGTTGTGCCAAGTAAAGTCTTTGATAGTAAGGTTGATACTAGATTTGGATTCTCGCTGCAGAAACAGATTTCTTGCTTGTCACAAATCTGGGCCTAATTCTCTGTAGGTAACTCAGAAAATTATGCCAATTTACGTGAGTGATCCTCAGATATGTACGCAACTTTCATTCAATTTGGGCATTTTCATCTGAGCAAGTCTGGTGCCTCTTTAAAATTCGTCTTTACGGATTGTTCTGTTTTGACAGATTCTGCCTTTTATTTCGCATTGCCTCTTTCGCTGTGTTGGATAAATTTCTTTGTTCCATTACCTTCCAGTAGCTTTGAGCAATGTCCAGAAGTGTTAAGAATGATTGTGTCACCTCTGAACATGTGAATTTTTTAGTATGCACTAACCCTCTAATGAGTTTGTTTCGAGTTTGATGTGGAGGAAGTTTTCAAGGGTCAAGAGAGGAGGAGGATGATATACTACGATCAAGAAGAGTGAAAAGTCTAAGATTGGGGATGCCCCGGTGGTTCATCCCTGCATATTTCAAGAAGACTCAAGCATCTAAGCTTGGGGATGCCCAAGGCATCCCCTTCTTCATCGACAAATTATCAGGTTCCTTCTCTTGAAACTATATTTTTATTCGGTCACATCATATGTACTTTACTTGGAGCGTCTGTTTGTTTTTGTTTTTTGTTTTTGTTTGAATAAATTCTTGTGTGGGAGAGAGACACGCTCCGCTGGTTCATATGAACACATGTGTTCTTAGCTTTTATTTTTCATGGCGAAGGTTGAACTGCTTCGTTAATTGTTATATGGTTGGAAACGGGAAATGCTACATGTGGTAATTGATAAAATGTCTTGGCTAATTTGATACTTGGCAATTTTTGTGCTCATGTTTAAGCTCTTGCATCATATACTTTGCACCCATTAATGAAGAAATACATAGAGCTTGCTAAAATTTGGTTTGCATAATTGGTCTCTCTAAGTTCTAGATAATTTCTAGTAAAGAGTTTGAACAACAAGGAAAACGGTGTAGAGTCTTATAATGTTTACAATATGTCTTTTATGTGAGTTTTGCTGCACCGGTTCATCCTTGTGTTTGTTTCAAATAACCTTGCTAGCCTAAGCCTTGTATCGAGAGGGAATACTTCTCATGCATCCAAAATCCTTGAGCCAACCACTATGCCATTTGTATCCACCATACCTACCTACTACATGGTATTTCTCCGCCATTCCAAAGTAAATTACTTCATGTGCTATCTTTAAACAATTCAAAACTTTATTACTCCTTATTTGTGTCAATGTTTTATAGCTCATGAGGAAGTATGTGGTGTTTTATCTTTCAATCTTGTTGGGCAGCTTTCACCAAAGGACTAGTGGCTTCATCCGCTTATCCAATAATTTTGCAAAAAGAGCTGGCGCGGGGTTCCCAGCCCCCAATTAATCAACCTTCATTAATAATTCTCTTCACATGTTTTGCTCAGTAAGCAACTTAATTTTGCAAATAGACACTCCTTCATGGTATGTGAATGTTGGAAGGCACCCGAGGATTCGGTTAGCCATGGCTTGTGTAAACAAAAGGTTGGGAGGAGTGTCAACCATAAATAAAACTAAAATACATGTGTAAACAAAAGAGAAGAGGGATGATCTACCTTGCTGGTAGAGATAACGTCCTTCATGGGAGCCTCTCTTTGAAAGTCTGTTGGACAAGGGGGTTAGAGTGCCCACTACCATTCGTTGACAACAACAAACACCTCTAAAAACTTTACTTTTATGCTCTCTATATGATTTCAAAACTTAAAAATCTCTAGCACATGATTTAATCCCTGTTTCCCTCTGCGAAGGGCCTTTCTTTTACTTTATTGTTGAGTCAGTTTACCTACTTCCTTCCATCTTAGAAGCAAACACTTGTATCAACTGTGTGCATTGATTCTTACATGTTTACCTATTGCACTTGTTATATTGCTTTATGTTGACAAACTATCATTGAGATATACATGTTACAAGTTGAAAGCAACCGCTGAAACTTAATCTTCCATTGTGTTGCCCTTTACTATGAATTTATTGCTTTATGAGTTAACTCTTATGCAAGACTTATTGATGCTTGTCTTGAAAGTACTATTCATGAAAAGTCTTTGCTATATGATTCATTTGTTTACTCATTATCTTTGCCATTGCTTTGAATCGCTGCATTCATCTCATGGGCTTTACAATAGTATGATCAAGATTATGATAGCATGTCACTTCATAAATTATCTTTGTTATCGTTTACCTACTCGAGGACGAGTAGGAACTAAGCTTGGGGATGCTGATACGTCTCTGACGTATCGATAATTTCTTATGGTCCATGCTTGTTTTATGACAATACCTACATGTTTTGTTCACACTTTATGATGATTTTATGCGTTTTCCGGAACTAACCTATTGACGAGATGCCGAAGTGCCAGTTCCTGTTTTCTACTATTTTTGGTTTCAGAAATCCTAGTAAGGAAATATTCTCGGAATTGGACGAAATCAACGCCTAGGGTCCTATTTTTGCACGAAGCTTCCAGAAGACCGAGGGGGAAAGGAAGTGGGGCCACGAGGCACCGCCACAACAGGGCGGCGCGGCCCAGGCCTTGGCCGCGCGGCCCTGGTGTGTGGGGCCCTCGTGTGGCCCCCCGCGTTGCCCTTCCGCCTACTTAAGGTCTCCGTCGCGAAAACCCTATTACGTTCGACGAAACCAGAGAAAACCTTCCAGAGCCGCCGCCATCGCGAAGCCAAGATCTGGGGGACGGGAGTCTCTGTTCCGGCACGCCGCCGGGACGGGGAAGTGCCCCCGGAAGGCTCCTCCATCGACACCACCGCCATCTTCATCAACGCTGCTGTCTCCCTTGAGGAGGGAGTAGTTCTCCATCGAGGCTCGGGGCTGTACCGGTAGCTATGTGGTTAATGTCTCTCCTATGTACTTCAATACAATGATCTCATGAGCTGCCTTACATGATTGAGATTCATATGAGTTTTGTATCACTATTCATCTATGTGTTACTCTAGTGATGTTATTAAAGTAGTTTATTCCTCCTGCACGGTGTAATGGTGACAGTGTGTGCATCGTGTAGTACTTGGCGTAGGCTATGATTGTGATCTCTTGTAGATTATGAAGTTAACTATTGCTATGATAGTATTGATGTGATCTATTCCTCCTTTCGTAGTGTGAAGGTGACGGTGTGCATGCTATGTTAGTACTTGGTTTGGTTATGTTGATCTGTCATGCACTCTAAGGTTATTTAAATATGAACATTGAATATTGTGGAGCTTGTTAACTCCGGCATTGAGGGTTCGTGTAATCCTACACAGTTAGTGGTGTTCATCATCCAACAAGAGGGTGTAGAGTCTAGCATTTATCTATTTATTCTGTTATGTGATCAATGTTGAGAGTGTCCACTAGTGAAAGTATGATCCCTAGGCCTTGTTCCTAAATATTGCTATCGCTGTTTGTTTACTGTTTTACTGCATCTATACTTCCTGCAATATTACTACCATCAACCACACACCAGTCCTGGACAGCAAAGCACTTTTCTGGTGCCGTTGCTACTACTTACATTTATTCATACCACCTGTATTTCAATATCTCTTCGCCGAACTAGTGCACCTATCAGGTGTGTTGGGGACACAAGAGACTTCTTGCTTTGTGGTTGCAGGGTTGCATGAGAGGGATATCTTTGACCTCTTCCTCCCTGAGTTCGATAAACCTTGGGTGATCCACTTAAGGGAAACTTGCTGCTTTTCTACAAACCTCTGCTCTTGGAGGCCCAACACTGTCTACAAGAATAGAAGCACCCGTAGACATCAGGGTCCTCTCTGAAGAAGATTTCGTCGGGTTCCTCCTTGAAGAAATTTTTGTAGGCACAGTTCTTCTTTTGTCAACCTGAGATGTATATAGAAGAAGTATAGCGCAGCGCTCGAGTGTCGGGTACGGCGAAAGTAAATGATAATCAACTTTATGTAAAACAAAGGAACACTTAGCTTTTGGGGCATGACGGAGTCGATGCGATGAAGTCTTCGAGTGCCGAGAAGAAGTCGAGCTGAAGTAGAAACCACCAAAGTAAAAGTAGATGCTGCCAAATTGTTGATGAAGAAATAGCCGAGCCCCCGAGCCCTGCTGGGGTGATATCATGATTGTTGCTTATGCGCCGTTTCACAGTTGTGACCCGCGGCGAAATCGTTGTCGAGCCCCCGAGTTTTAACCGTGACATCGAAATAAGTTGACAGAATCACGGCATCATAGAAGGTAAAGCCATTTAGGAAGAAACCATTGTCAATAATATAATATAAATCCACTGAAAATTTACGCCATTGGAGATGAAATCGTTTGAAGATTAAACCATTGAAAATTACTTCATTAAAGATGAAGCACTGAAGATGAATCCGAGATGAAGTATTTGAGATCAGTCCACATTGGAGATTACGCCATTAAATATGAAGCATATGAATCCGCCGATATCATAGAGGATGAATCCATTGATCCGAAGAAAATAAATCCAGTAATAACCGTAGAAGATGAATCCATTGACCCGGAAACGCATCGGGTAGTATTGTATGAATAAACCAGTAATATCCATATAGATGAATCCTAATAAATTCACTGACCCAAAGAAACAAATCCAGTAATAATCATCGATTATAAATCCACTGTCGCGGAAATCCGCCCGGTAGTATCATATTAGAGGAAACCAATGATAACCCGAAGAAAACCAATCCAGTAAGCCGAAGAAAATAAATCCACTGAGCCGGAGAAGATAATTCCACTGCGCCGGAGAAGATAATTCCACTGAGCCGGAGAAGATAATTCCACTGAGCCGGAGAAGATATATTTCGGACAAGATAATTCCACTAGGCCGAAGAAGATAAATCCACGAACCAAAGAAAATAAATGCACTGGTGTATTTGCGGTAACAATATAATGGCGCAGCCCCGGATGTCGGGTGAATTTGCTGTAATGATGCAGTGTTGCAGCCCCCGAGTATTCGGGTATGGCGAAAGTAAATAATAATTGACTCTCGGAAGAGGACCACTTAGCTTTTTTATTTACTGCGATGGAGGCGACGTGGAAGCAGGTCATGTGGCGGACACAGTCGATGAAGTCATGCGGCGCATGGCCGAAAGTAGTCGATGAAGAGGACGTAGTCGAGGTGGCGGATCCGCGAGGTGGCGGATCTGCAAAGATAGTACCCGAGTGTGTCGAAGCCGTGATGTTGAATACGTGATGCCAAATAGAGTCGTCGAAGCAAAGTAGTCGAAGCTTATTCCGGTATGCAGTTATATTGAAGTACGAAAAATCTTGTGCGCAAATAATAGCACGACCAAATAATATTTAGCCGAATATATAGTGTCGTGAGCCCCCATAATCCTCGCCTTGTTTTGGCAGCCATAAATTTTTCCAGGTGATGCGTACGTTGCAAAAAGACAGCAAAGGATTAGATCTGGTCAGTAAACTAATATTTAACCGATCAAAGGGAAAAAAATCCCATAAAGTAATCAACTTAGCGTAGCGTACTATCCTTGCAGAAGATAAGGTCTTCCACGAAGTTATCAATTGACCGGTCCTTTCTTTGCTTGGTAGATTAGCGGCGATGGAGAAAACTTCGTGGCGGCCGCGTCTCACGTGAGTAAGCCGACGAAGCGACTCGCTAGTCTTGAATTACTGATTACGAGAGTTGCTCATCCAAGCGTGAATAGGGTGTCAAGGTGGGATCCCAGTGAGATGTCATTTTGTACTACGTAGTTCAAATTTTGATGCCAAAATTTGTACTAGAAAAATCAAATTATACTACAAGTGGGAGAAAAGTGGGATCCCACTTGACACCCTTAAGCGTGATGCAGCTGCCGCTGCTGACTTCCGTCCAGATCCAGCTCACCAGATGTTGTAGTAGATGTTGACGGAATTCAGCTCCGCGGATGAACTAGTCAGATGGATCTGCCCGAAAAAATCCTGCCGGTCGGCCAATGAAGAAGTTGATGATGAACTAGGTTGCGATTTGAACATTGTTGATGATAAACTCGAGGGATCCCGCTCGGATAACGAAATCCATCCGTCGTGATCCCCACGGTCGACGCCAATTGACGAGGGATCACCTCGACAATGCCTACGTATTGTAGACTTGGATTTCGGGAGAGAGCGACGATGGAGATTCCGGGAGCGAGATTAGGCACACTACGTACCCAGCTTCGGATCCCCTCGGTGGAGGATCCCTACGTGCTGCTAGCAATCCAGTATATGATCATATGTTTTACAGGGTGCCGCCATAGGCGGAGCTATGTTGTTATATTCTGTCTATCTATTGGCCTCTCCCTATCGGGTACCCTGGCTAGCTTTATATATGCAACCAGCCTAGAGTTTTACAAGAGTTCTAGTCGACTACTTCTTCGGGTTGCCTTGTTGGGCCTTCTCCATATTGGGCCGAGCCAAGCTAGGTAAACTAACAATGGTTACCCGAAGGGTATACCCATGTCAATGAGTCAAGGAGCAATATTTCTTGTCTAAGGCGAGCACCAGCATTAGGATGAAGATTTTGGAATGGGAAAACAGCCTCATCAAAGACAACATCACGAGAGATATACACACGTCTAGAGGAGACTTCTAGGCACTTAACACCCTTATGTTTGGGGTTATACCCCAAGAAGACACATTGAGTGGAACGGAAAGCAAGTTTACGCTTGTTGTAAGGACACAGATTTGGCCAACATGCACAGCCAAACACACGTAAAGATTTATAGTCTGGTTTAGTGGCTAGAAGACGGTGGACAGGTGTCTCATTATTGATAGTTTGATCTGGGAAGCATGTTGATGAGGTATGTTGCAGTTAGGAAAGCCTCATCCCAGAATTTGAGAGGCATGTGAGCAGTAGTAAGAAGAGCAAGCCTTACTTCAACAATGTGTTTATGTTTCCTTTCTGTAGAGCCATTTTGCTGATGTGCATGAGGGCAAGAGACATGATGAGAGATCCCTTGTAACTGAAAAAAAGAGTTTAATTTTTCATACTCACCCCCCAGTTAGACTGAACTGTTAGGATTTTTCGATCAAGTTTCCTTTCAACTAGTTTCTGAAAGTTGACAAAAGCAGCAAAGGCATCCGATTTGCGTTTAAGTAAATAGATCCAAGTGAACTTGCTGTAATCATCAATAAAACTAATATAATATTCATGACTACCAACAGAGGTGGGAGCAGGACCCCATACATCAGAAAAGACTAATTGTAGAGGTGCAGAAGATACACTAGTGGACACTGGATAAGGTAACTGATAACTCTTTGCTTTCTGACATGAGTCACGAATCGACTCAATGTGAGAATCCCTGACAAAAGGGAGCTTATTCTTCCTAATAATGAACCTAACAGTAGTAAAGGAGGGATGACCTAGGCAACTATGCCACTTGTTGTTGGACGGCTTGGAGGCAAGAAACACATGCTTGGATGATGATGGTAACACCAATGACGAGATGAAGGGATAAAGACCTCCAACACACCTCCCTTTATGAAGAATTTCCCTTGTGACCTGATCCGTAATCAAGAAAAAGAAGGGGTGAAACTCTATGAAGACCTTATTATCATATGTAAAACGATGAACAGAGAGGAGATTTTTGGTGGCATTAGGAACATGTAGAATATCACGAAGGCGAAAATTCTGATTTGGAGTGCGCACTATTGAATGACCAACATGTGAAATATGCATACCTTGCCCACTGGCCGTGTTGACCCTGTCGTGTCCTTTGTAGTGATCACGAACCGTCAGATTGTTTAGCTCACTTGTGATATGGTTGGTGGCGCTAGTGTCAGAATACCAATGTGTATCGACTCCATAGGAGGCAATGTGTGCTTCCTTGTCATCATCGGAGTCGTCATCTTCGTCATGCCAACGGTACCATCAGTCCTTGGCCTTGTGTCCCTCGCGGCTGCAAATTTGGCAAGTGACGCCCACCCACGGAGTCATGCGACGACGCCCGCGGCCACGACCCCGACCACCACCAGGCGGTGTGTGACCACCACCACAGCCATAGGAGGGAGGACGGTCATCGCGGCGATCAGAGCGCCGGTCGTCACGATGGTCACCGCGGTCACCACGCTCACCGCGGTCACCGCGATCTCGACCTTGATTTGGGCGGCGGCAATGTTGGCGCTGCGCGGCATTGGCAGACGTCTCGAAGTCCGCGTCAAAGGACCCGCGCATCATATCTTGGCGCTGGTCATAAGCTTCAATCTGGGAGTAGAGATGGGCCAGTGAGATCGGCGTGGTGAGGACACCGAGTGCAGCCACCAAGGAGTTCTAGGAGCCACCAAGGCCCGCAAGGACGAAGGACGCATGTTCCCTGGTCGAGACGGGGCAACCATCCATGGCCAGTTCATCGATGAAGCCCTGCATCTTAGTCAGGTATGCCGAGGTGGTCATATTTAGTTTCTTTGTGTTCGCCACGGAAGTCCGTAGATTCGTGATCTTGGCTTCACTCTGCGAGGCGAACATCTCTTCAAGAGCCGTCTAGACGCCGGCGGCATGCTCAATCCGGTGCACGTGGGGAAGAACCTCGTGGGAGAGCGACTGGAGGAGGTAGCTGAGGACGATCTGATCCTGGGCGATCCAGGTGTCGTACGCAGGGTTTGTCTCCATCTTGGGAGCCTTGTCGACGGAGTCCTTGTCCGCTGTGACCTTGATTTCCTCCGGGGGGGGGGGGGGCAGCAGCACCGGTGAGATAGCCAAGGAGGCGGGCGCCGCGGATAGCCGGAAGGACCTGGGCGCACCAGCCCGGGGAAATTGGCGCGGGTGAGCTTGTCGGATGGCGGGTTCCCGAGGGTGGTCGGCGCCGTGCTTGAGGAGGACGCCATGGCCGCGACCGAAGACGACGGCGATGAAGATGGCGTCGAGGGAAGCTAGGGTTTTGGCGACCAGTGTGTCGGCAGAAGAGGCCGGCCTGATACCATGTAAGATCAGGTAGATTTAGGTCTACTCGAATAACCGAGTTTGGTTTATTTCATGTGTATATATATAGGCGGCTTACATCAGGTATTTGATACGGACTCTATGTCCTATACAACTTGCGCAACACGTTGTTTAACATCCGGGACTCTGGGCCAGGTTTGCGTGGCCACGGATGGCACGCGGCGTCCTCGCGTGTCTGCCTGGTCTGCGTGGCTGGCGCAGCTGTCGGTGCCCTAGTCCTATTAAATGTGGACTGGGGGAGGGGGACTGTCCCTATCTAGTCCCCACTCTCCACTCCGGCCGCACGCACGCACGAGCTTCCACGCCTCCATGGCCCCGAAGCGGGAGTTCCTGCCGTCTGCCAACGACCACGAGGCCGACAGCAGCCGGCGAATCGCGCAGCCGGCGTTCGAGATGGGGCCGCCGACACCTCCCATCCGCGAACGGATCTACGTCACCATAGCGGTGGCGCAGATGTTCTCGGATGCCGCCGTTCCAATGCCATGGGGGGACGTGCACCTCCCCAAGGCTGGCACCTGAGCCCAGATCGGGTTCCGGTGCCGCCGATCCCGGGCTCCGGCCACGCCCGCATCGCGGAGATCCGTAGGCGCCGCGCGCAGCTGCCGACGGACCTCCGGGAGCACCCCGCCTACGGCGCGACAAAATTCCCAACTGGGACTTGTGGTTCGAGGTGGAGCACGATGCGCGCCGGCGCACGTGCTTCACGTCGGCAAAGGCGCGGCCTCGCGCGCAGCTGCGCACGCCTGCTAGGCGGGCTGGCGGCCGCCCCGGCGGCCGCTACATCAACGAGGCCGCGGTGGCGCCACAGCCCGAACCGCAGCCCGAGCCCCAGGAGGAGGACGACCCCGAGCTGCAGGCGGCGCTCGCGGCATCCCGCGAGCTCAGCGACCTCGAGGATCTGGCCAAATGGCCGCACCTCGCGGAGACGCTTCGTGCCTCCGCACTGGAGGAGATGGCCAGGAAGGCCCAGGAGGACGCCCAGGCGGAGGCGTGGGCCTTCCTCGAGATGGCTCGCCAGGAGGAGGAGGCCACGCGCCAGGCGGCACTCCGGGAGGAGGAGGCCACGCGCCAGGCGGCACTCCGGGAGGAGGAGGAGCGCCGGGCCGCGGTCCGGGCGGAGGAGGAGCTGCAGGCCGCACGCCGGCAGGAGGCGGAGCTGCAGGCCGCATCGGCGGAGCAGCTCCGGAAGGAGGCCGCGCGGAGGGCACGCCTGCGCAGGCCGGCGAGCCCTCCGGTCCCGCACTCCGTCTGGGAAAGGGCGCAGTGGTCGCCCTCGCCGGAGTCCCCGGCGCCCTCCGGCGTGTCCAGCCGGAACTGCGCGTCGCTGCCGGGGGGGGGGGCGTCGTCCTCATCGACAACGACGACGATGAGTACTACTGGGAGTAGTACTGCGCACCGGCGGCCACCGTGCTCCCAAACCCTGGCCTAGGGTTTGCTCTTTTTTTTAGTTTAAAGTCCATATAGGGCTTTCTTTTGTGTAAAAAATGCCCAAAATAGGGCTAAGTTTAATGAACCGCTAGTTTATATTTACTTTTTTGTTGTTTTTCTTTTTTATATTTAGTTTCTTTTATTTTTTTACATTTGCGCTGCGTACGCCTGTTGGGCACAGCGTGCGACCCAAACGAACACGCGGACGCGGACCGCTGTCCGGGTGTCCATGCGGCCACCTAAACGGCCTAAAACGGACGGCCCAACACATCTGTTTGGATCGCATGGTTGGAGATGCCCTAAGATGGGTCGTCGGTGGCGGAGGGAGTAGCCAACCGCGCGGGAATCAAGGAGCACCCGCAGGTGCAGCAGAAAAAGTTCAAACTCAAACAATCACACGAAAGCTAGCGACGAACGAAACATCAAGCGGCGATTTACACAAAAATAACCCAAAACTGAAAGAAAAGCACAGACTGACCCTCCGGCGAAACTATTTCACGGATCTAACCCTTTTGTGTGGCGCCCCTCTCAAGGGCGCCACACATGCCCATGTGGCGCCCCTGGCGCTGGCGCCACACACCCATCCGACGTGGCCCGTCGACGCTGAGCTGGTGACCCCGATCCGACGTGGCAGCACGAGTGGCGCCGCTCTCGCCGGCGCCACACTTTGAAAGCAAGGGCGCCACACATTCACTTAAGTTTGGGCCGCGCGCCCCCAGCCCGACCCTTCTTCTTTCTTTCTTTCTCTGTTCTTCTCCTCCCTCTCCCCCCAGCCCGGTTCTCTCTCTCCTCCCTCTCCCCCCTCCAAATCCACCACCAAATCGTCGGATCCGTACGTGGAGATCGTTCCCCATCCATTTGTCAAGGTAATCTCCTTCAAATCTTCTCCATTCATCCACTAATTTCATAGATCGGGCTAGATTTGGACATGAACCCTAGACATGTTTTTTTCTTTTGTGCACTCTATATTGTATTGTTTGTGTTGGAGATGGTAGCCTCATGTATGCATGTGTTTGAACCATAGATTTGTAGAAATCTACATATGAAATTTCACATGTATGTGTATGAACTCTATGTATGTATGTGTATGTATGTGTATGAACCCACATGTATGCCTAGTATTTGTGATGGAGTAACTCATATTTGTTAGTGGAATGGATCGTAATATGGTTCAAAAATGTAAACATGTAGGATGGCCGGTCCCGGAGGGACGGGGAAGGGGCCGCCGCGGTCTGGCGCCCCGGGCCGGGGAAGGGGCCGCCGCGGTGGAGCAGCAAGGGCCCCACGGTCACCGTCACCTGCATCCTCCTCGTCTTCGCATGAGGAACGGCTGCTCGAGTTCCTCCTCCGCATCGACGACGACCCACTCGGCATCAAGCGGCTACCGGACAAGTTCGCCGAGTTCGTCGACGGCCACGAGCCGGCGCACTTGCAGCTACGGGAGGCTAGCTGCAGCCACGCCGCTGGTCCGTGGAGGTCCTGTTCGACGGGCGGGGCAAGATGTACCTGCACACGGGGTGGGACAAGTTCGCCCGTGACCTCCACCTCGAGCCCGGCTGCCGGCTCACCTTCCTGTACGAGGGGACGGCGACATGATCGTCAAGGTGTTCGACGACACCGCCTGCCGTGTGCACTACCCCCACACCGGCGAATCCGGCTCCGACACCGATATTTAGATCGTCGAGTGTTGTCAACTCTATCTTCGTTGCTTCGTGTTGTTTGAATGCTATCTTAAATTGTATGAAACTATGTGCTACGATGTTAGGTTTGATGATGTTATGTCCATGATGTGTGTACAAAATGGCTGTTGATATGATGTGTGTATGACATAGCTTTTGACATGATGGCAGTTTTGTTGGAATATGGTAGGATTTTCCATGGTTTTAACACATGTCAATGAGTGGCGCCCTTCCCACTTGGCGCCACATTGCACGATGTGGCGCCGTGGCATCGGCGCCACACATGCATGTCTAATTGCCCAAAATATCTTGTAAGACAAATCGTGCGGGACTTAGCCGTTTTGGCGAGGCTCTTTGTGTGGCGCCGATGCCACGGGCGTCACACAAGCATGTGTGGCGCCGATGCCACGGGCGCCACACAAAGAGGGTCGCCAAAGCGGCTAAGTCCCGGACGATTTGTCTTACGGTATGTTTTGGGTCCAATAGTTCATATAAGTTGGCATGTGTGGCGCCGATGCCACGGGCGCCACAGAAGCATGTGTGGCGCCGGTGGCATCGGCGCCACATAAAGAGGGTCGCCAAAACGGCTAAGGACTTATCGTCGGAGCCCCGGATGTTTTCGACCCAATAGTTCATATAAGGCGGCACGTGTGGCGCCGATGCCACGGGCGCCACACTTGCATGTGTGGCGCCGGTGAGAAGGGCGCCACACATTGACTTGTGTTAAACCCATGAAAAATCCTACCATATTCCAACGAGTTTTGACAACAAGAACATTGCCTCGAATATGTACCACACATTGACACATCATAATGGTTCAAATGACAAATAAGGTTCGACGACATCAAGGTTTCAATTACAATAAGGTTCAACGACACGAAGGTTCGAGAAGATCAAGGTTCGGACAACATAAAGGTTCGACAACAAGAACATAGCCAAAGGGACATCACACTGCGTCGCAAAGGCTCCCTCCCCCTTGCCTTCTCCTTCTTAGCTTCTTCAGCCAATTCTTCCTTCTCCCTTAAGTCACGAGCCAAGCTGAACGACCGAATCGAAGAAGTGGTGGCGCTCCTCCGTCTTTGCGGCTTCCGCTTGAGCTCTCTCCTCCTTGATGCGTTCGGCCCCCTAGCCACCTCCTCTAGGTGCATCCTATTGGCCCTCTCCCTCGCAATTTGCTCAAGTTGGCAGCTCCTCAGGAATTTTATCCGTGCCTCGCGGTCCCGTTCGGCCTTCAGTTTGGCATTCCTCCTCTTGTGGAACAATATGTATTCCCCATACTGTTTTTGCATACGGACACGCTCCGCCATCTTGTTGTCTTCCTCCTCCTTCTTCTTCCTCTCTAGTTCTTCCTTCTCCTTCTTCCGCACCGTCCTTACCGCCTCCTCCCAAGCGGACTCCTCCTTCTCATTGCCCTCCCATGCTACCATCTCCAACACAAACAATACAATATAGAGTGCACAAAAGAAAAAAAACATGTCTAGGGTTCATGTCCAAATCTAGCCCGATCTATGAAATTAGTGGATGAATGAAGAAGATTTGAAGGAGATTACCTTGACAAATGGATGGGGAACGATCTCCACGGACAGATCTGACGATTTGGTGGTGGATTTGGAGGGGGGAGAGGGAGGAGAGAGAGAGCACGGGGCGGGGGAGAGGGAGGAGAAGAACGAGAGAAAGAAAGAAAGAAGAAGGGTCGGGGCTGGGGCGCGCGCGGCCCAAACTTAAGTGAATGTGTGACGCCCTTGCCGGGGCGCCACACTTTCAAAGTGTGGCGCCGGCGAGAGCGGCGCCACTCGTCTTCGCCACGTCGGATTGGGGTCACCGGCTCGGCGTCGACGGGCCACGTCGGATGGGTGTGTGGCGCCGGCGCCGGGCGCCACATGGGCATGTGTGGCGCCGCGCGAGAGAGCGCCACGCAGGGTGGGTCGTGAAATAGTTTCGCCGGAGGGTCAGTCTGTGCTTTTCTTTCAGTTTTGGGTTATTTTTGTGTAAATCGCCACATCAAGCATGTTGGACATTGTTCGGCCTCTAGCTAGTCTCCTGCTCTGCTATGGCTGCTGGCGCGTGACTGCATCATCAGCTCCATGGTTGAGTTGCACACAACGCACTGATGCGAGTGCGTGTGTGGGCATGATGGGTCGCGCAGGTTTTGAGTTCGAACTGGGGGAGCACTCCAGAGTGGGAGAAAGCTGCGTCACAGATCGCGCAACAACAGCAACAGCCAGCGTCGATATCGACGGTCGATCCTCTCCAGTTCTCTATAGACCATCCATTCCGTTGGTCCATCAATCAAACTCCATCGAGCCGTGTTTTTTGCCGCGTTGTCTACGCGAGGTGACGCGTGATGCGACCCGGTGGCTCACGCACAGGCAAGGGCGCCGGAGTCTTCTCCAGCGACTCACATGCACACCGGCTGCGACTGCGGTAAAGTCATGAGGCTGTCCACATAGTACATCCCAATAAAACCGCCATGTGCTCGGCCAGGCGTTGCCTGTACTGTGAAGGCCAGCATTCCGATGCGCCTCGACCGGAGGTGACCCCCCTCGCGTACGGCCGTTTACTGCTCGACCGCGCCCGGCCAAGCGGTCGTACCGGCTTCTTAGAGCATCTACAGTCGCGTCCTCCAAACCGTCCCCCAAACCGCGCCGGATCGAGCGTTTGGGGGACGTGTTTTGTTCGTGCCGCGTTTGGGGGACGTCGCTCCCCAGCCGCGTCCCCCAAACGCCGCCCCCAAACATTTAAAATAATTTTTCTGGCATTTTTATTTCAATTTCCACAAACTAATACATAATTTGGAACGTGGTTTACACGAAAACACGAGTTTGGAACATGGTTTTCCACAAACTAATACATAGTTTGAACCATGGTGGACACAAATATAAAATATTGCAAAGAAACTAAACCTAACTAGGCCGTGCATCGAAGGTTTCGTGTGTTCGCTGCTAAGAAAGAACACTCGAGGGCACACCCGATCACCTAAGCTGGAAAATCCGGCGGGAGGATGGTGCCCTTGTTGGTTCTACCGATGAGGCGAACGAGCAGAAACCTCCGTGCACGTATTCGGCTGCGAAGAAACAACACTCATTCGGTCGTCCTCCTCGTCGGTGCTCGTCGTCGTCCCTGTCGACGTGGTAGTCCCGGAGGCAGCGCCTCTCGTCGAAGACCTTGACGCTCATGTCCCCGTTGCCGAAGTAGGAGAACACGAGGATGAAGCCGGCTTGGAGGCCGTGGTGGCGCGCGAACTTCTCCCGGCCCGATGTTGAAGTACATCTTGCCGCGCGCGTCGTAGATCGCCTTGACGATCCACCGGCGGTAGCCGCACGAATGCTCCCGCGGATGCATCGTGCGCGGGCGTACGCCGCCGACGTACTCGGCGAAGGAGTCCGGCAGCCTCGCGGATGCCGCGCGGGTCGCCCTTGAGGACGTGGACGAACTCGAACAGGACGTCCGGCTCCACGTCCATCTCCGATGATGATGAAGGCGGCGGCGTGGAAGGCGACGGCGAGCGTTCAGCTATGCCGCGGCCACGACCACGACCACGACCACGGCCGCTGCCGCGAGGTCCGCCTCTACCAGACATAGCGTCGAGTCTTGTTGAGAGATGGTGGCGGCTAGGGTTTGGGAGAGAGGCGCTAGGGTTTGTGTGTGAGAGGGACGATAAGAGGCGCCCCTTTTTATAGGCCGGAGGGAGGCGGAGGAGCGGTGGCGCTCATTAACGCCGGCACGCAGAGCTAGGCGCGACGGGACGCGTCGCTGCGCCCTCTGCGGGAACTGCACCGTCGGCTGCGCGCCAGTAACTTCCGTCGCGAGGTAGGCGACGGTTAGGTTTAAATTAATTGTGCCGGCGACGGGTCGGCCCCGCCACTCCCCGCCTCGCTTTCGCTGTGTCCGGCGTCCCCGGTGCGTCCCACGTGGGACGGGGACGGGCTCGGGGCGCCGGACACCGAATGGGGGCGCGCCGGACAAAAAAGGGCTTTGGGGGACGCGGCTGGAACGCTTTTTTTGTCCGGCGCGCCCCAAATCCCTTTGGGGGACGGTTTGGGGGACGCGACTGGATAAGCTCTTAGGGCATCTCCAACCGGGCGACCCAAACGGATGGCCCAGCGCGTCCGTTTTGGGCCGTTTGCGTGGCCAAGCGGACGCGCGGACAGCGACTCGCGTCCGCGTGTCCGTTTGGGTCGCGCGCTGCGCCCAACGCGCGGACGCACCGCATAATCGGACAAATACGAAAAGAAACGAAACATGGAAATTTTAAACGATATTTCATAAACATATGCCCTATTTTGGGCAAAATTTATACATAGCCCTATTTTGGGCAAATAATCGACAAAAGAAGCCCTATATGGCTTTTAAATTTAAACTAAAAACCCTCTAGTAGGGTTTGGTCGGCGGCGCGGTGGCCGCCGGTGCGCCGCCTAGCCCCTGTGGGCAAAGTCGGCGTCGTCGTCGTCGTCGACGACGTCCCCGGGCGGCGAGGCACTGTTGTGGCTCGACCGCGCCGGGGACTCCGGCCACGGAGACCACGGGGCCTCCTCCCGGGCCGAGTGGGGGTCCGGAGCGACCCGAGGTAGCGGCGGCGCACGGAGCGGCGCCTCCTCCACGAGGCGGCTGCTGCCTCTCTGCTAGGCGCGGCGCCCGGCCTCCTGGCGGCGCCGCTCCTCCGCGCGACGCCCGGCCTCCCCGCCGCCGCGCTCCTCGCGGCGCTCCTCGTCGGCGCGGCGCCTGGCCTCCTCCCGCCGCGCCGCTTCGTCCTCGTCCCGTCGCGCCTGACGGGCCTGGGCGTAGAGCTCCCAGAGCTCCGCTTCCTCCTCCGCCAGCCGCGCCGCTTCCTCCACCTCGGAGGTACGGATGGCATCTCGAAGGTCCGGCCAGTTGGCCTCCTCCTCCGCCGCCGAGATGAGCTTGGCGGCGCGGATGTCCGGGTCCTCCTCCGAGGACTCGGGCTTCGGCTCGAGCAGCAGCGGCGGCGGTTGCGGCAATGCCGCGCCGCCGCGGGCGGCCTCTCCGATGTGGAGGCCGCCTCGGTTTCTGCCGATGGGCGCAGCGCCGGCGGAGGCCGGCGGCTGCTGCTCGCCTCGTCGTCGTGGGCTCCGGGAGCGAAACCGCGCTTCGGGGCCATGGCGGCGGTTTCGGTGCGGGAGTGGAGTGGGGACTGGAGTGGAGTTCCAGATCCCCTCCAGTCCCCATTTAATACCCTCCCGGGTCACCGCCAGGTGGGCCCAAAGGAGACGAGGCGACGCGGACGCGAGCGGACGGCGCGTGCCATCCGCGGCCACGCAAACCTAGCCAATATTTGGGCCGGGTTTGCGCCGTTCCGGACGCCGTGGCCGTCCGCTTTTGCGGTGCGTCGCCGCGTTGGGCCGGGATTTTGTCCGGATCGACCCATCCGGACGCGCGTGCGCGGGATGGGTCGCCCGGTTGGAGATGCCCTTAGAGTATCTCGTTTGGGTTCCCCACGCCCAAATCCGGCGATATTATCGTCCGGATTAGACGAAAATTTGGCATGGGGAGGCCCATCTTCCCAGCCGCGAGTCCTGGATGGATGTAACGGACTTCGGCGAATTAGTAAAAATTGGCGAGTTCGTTCAAACATAAGCAAATTTTAATGATATTTAACATACAGAGGCGAGTTCGTGCATAAATAGGCCGAATTCGTACATATATTTGAATTCGGCGATAGGCCAACTAAACTTAAACTAAATAGCGGCCTACTACATACCGAAATGGCGGTAGAAGGACGTGTAGTCGCTGCCGTCGTCGTCGTCGCTCGAGCCGGCGTTGTCCTGGGGCGGCGGCGGCGGAGCCTCGTACCAGCGGCTCGTGCCACGGCCAGCGTCGCCGGTGCGTGGCGGCGACGGACGGTACATGTCGTCGTCGCTGCTCTCCTCGAGCTTCACCACCTCCCTGGGCGCGGCGTTCGTAGCGGCGGATGGTGCGGCGGCGCGAGCGGCGACTTGACGCGCCCAGGCCAGATCCAGCAGCCGCCGCTGTTGCTCCGCCTCCTCGCACTCCCAGTCGTGCCTGGACAGTCCAGTGCGGCGGCGTCCGCGCGCTTCTCCTCCTCCATGTCCTTCAGCGACCTGGCGATCGCCTCCGCCATCGTGGCGTCCTCCGCGCGCTTCGCCTCCTCCTCGGCGAGCTGGTTTGCGGCGGCCACTTTCTTCGTCTTCTTCCGGTCGCTCTGCGGAGCGGAAGGCTGGTCGCGGATGACGAGGGCGCCGCTGCTGCGCCCTCTGGTCGGCGGTGGCGACGCCGGTTCCTTCTTGACGGTGGCCGGCGTCGTCCCGCCGGACCTGGACGCCGACCGCGAGCCAGACGAGGAGGAGGATGACACCATCCTCCTCGGCATCCATGAACTACCGTGCCGGCGCGACACGGTAGGCGCCACCGGCGGCGGCATCCCCAGGACGGGGGGGTTCCCGGGCTCGATGTGCGCGAGCACATTTGCGAGGGTGCGCTCAGGCGCGCTCCACCATCGGCGGCGGCCGGCGGCGTTGTTCCTTGCCGGAGGAGGAGGAGGGCCGTCGTACGCCCGGATTTCGCGTTCATACCTGCGCCGGAAGAACGCGATCCACGATTCGTGGTTGTCGGGGAAGAAACGCGGATCCGCGTGATGCGTGTAGTTGACACGTCCGTTGGGAACCCCAAGAGGAAGGTGTGATGCGCACAGTAGCAAGTTTTCCCTCAGAAAGAAACCAAGGTTTATCGAACCAGGAGGAGCCAAGAAGCACGTTGAAGGTTGATGGCGGAGGAGTGTAGTGCGGCGCAACACCAGGGATTCCGGCGCAAACGTGGAACATGCACAACACAATCACAGAACTTTTCCCCAACGTAACAGCGAGGTTGTCAATCTCACCGGCTTGCTGTAAACAAATGATTAGATGTATAGTGTGGATGATGATGGTTGTTTGCGAAGAACAGTAAAGAACAATTGCAGCAGTTTGTATTTCAGATGTAAAGAATAGGACCGGGGTCCATAGTTCACTAGTGGTGTCTCTCCCATAAGATAGCAGATGTTGGGTGAACAAATTACAGTTCGGCAATTGACAAATAAAGAAGGCATAACAATGCACATACATATATCATGATGAGTACTATGAGATTTAATCAGGGCATTACGACAAAGTACATAGACCGCTATTCAGCATGCATCTATGCCTAAAAAGTCCACCTTCGAAGTTATCATCCGAACCCCTCCGAGTATTAAGTTGTAAACAACGGACAATTGCATTAAGTATGATGCGTAATGTAATCAACACAAATATCCTTAGACAAAGCATCGATGTTTTATCCCTAGTGGCAACGAGCACATCCACAACCTTAGAACTTTCCGTCATCGTCCCAGATTTAATGGAGGCATGAACCCACTATCGAGCATAAATACCCCCTCTTGGAGTCACAAGTATCAACTTGGCCAGAGCCTCTACTAGCAACGGAGAGCATGCAAGAACATAAATAACATATATGATAGATTGATAATCAACTTGACATAGTATTCAATATTCATCGGATCCCAACAAACACAACATGTAGAATTACAAATAGATGATCTTGATCATGATAGGCAGCTCACAAGATCTAACATGATAGCACAATAAGGAGAAGACGACCATCTAGCTACTGCTATGGACCCATAGTCCAGGGGTGAACTACTCACACATCGATCCGGAGGCGATCATGGCGATGAAGAGACCTCCGGGAGATGATTCCCCTCTCCGGCGAGGTGCCGGAGGCGATCTCCTGAATCCCCCGAGATGGGATTGGCGGCGACGGCGTCTCTGGAAGGTTTTCCGTATCGTGGCTCTCGGTACTGGGGGTTTCGCGACGGAGGCTTTAAGTAGGCGGAAGGGCGGAGTCGGGAGAGTCACGGGGGCCCCACACGCTAGGGTCGCGCAGGCCCCCCTTAGGCCGCGCCGCCCTAGTGTGGCGGCGCCCCGTGGCCCCACTTCGTCTCCCCTCCGGTCTTCTGGAAGCTTCGTGCAAAATTAGGACCCTGGGCGTTGATTTCGTCCAATTCCGAGAATATTTCCTTACTAGGATTTCTGAAATCAAAAACAGCAGAAAACAGCAACTGGCTCTTCGGCATCTCGTCAATAGGTTAGTGCCGGAAAATGCATAATAATGACATATAATGTGTATAAAACATGTGAGTATCATCAATAAAGTAGCATGGAACATAAGAAATTATAGATACGTTTGGGACGTATCAAGCATCCCCAAGCTTAGTTCCTACTCGCCCTCGAGTAGGTAAACGATAACAAAGATAATTTCTGAAGTGACATGCTATCATAATCTTGATCATACTATTGTAAAGCATATGAGATGAATGCGGCGATTCGAAGCAATGATGAAGATAATGAGTAAACTAATGAATCATATAGCAAAGACTTTTCATGAATAATACTTTCAAGACAAGCATCAATAAGACTTGCATTAGAGTTACTCATAAAGCAATAAATTCGAAGTAAAGGCATTGAAGCAACACAAAGGAAGATAAAGTTTCAGCGGTTGCTTTCAACTTCAACATATATATCTCATGGATAATTGTCAACACAAAGCAATATAACAAGTGCAATAAGTAAACATATAAGAATCAATGCACACAGTTGATACAAGTGTTTGCTTCTAAGATAGAAAGAATAGGCAAACTGACTCAACAATAAAGTAAAAGATAGGCCCTTCGCAGAGGGAAGCATTGATTACTATATTTGTGCTAGAGCTTTTCATTTTGAAAACAAGAAACAATTTTGTCAACGGTAGTAATAAAGCATATGTGTTATGTATAAGACATCTTATAAGTTGCAAGCCTCATGCATAGTATACTAATAGTGCTCGCACCTTGTCCTAATTAGCTTGGATTAACACGGATTATCATTGCATAGCATATGTTTCAACCAAGTGTCACAAAGGGGTACCTCTATGCCGCCTCGTACAAAGGTCTAAGGAGAAATCTCGCATTGGATTTCTCGCTTTTGATTATTCTCAACTTAGACATCCATACCGGGACAACATAGACAACAGATAATGGACTCCTCTTTAATGCATAAGCATTCAACAACGAGTTAATATTCTCATAAGAGGCGAGGATTAGCTGTCCACACCGAAACTTCCACCATGAATCGTGGCTTTAGTTAGCGGCCCAATGTTCTTCTCTAACAAGTATGCATACTCAAACCATTTGATTGTGAAAACCGCCCTTACTTCAGACAAGAAGAACATGCATAGCAACTCACATGATATTCAACAAAGGTAAAAGAGTTGATGGCGTCCCCAGAAAACATGGTTACGCTCAACAAGCAACTTATTAAGAAATAAGACACATAAGTACATATTTTTCACCACGATAGTTTTTAAGCTATTTTGTCCCATGAGCTATATATTGCAAAGACAAAGAATGGAAATTTTAAAGGTAGCACTCAAGTAATTTACTTTGGAATGGCGGAGAAATACCATGTGGTGGGTAGGTATGGTGGACACAAATGACATGGTTATTGGCTCAAGGATTTGGATGCACGAGAAGAATTCCTCTCAATACAAGGCTAGGCTAGCAAGGTTGTTTGAAGCAAACTCAAGTATAAAAGGTGCATGTCGTTGCCTAATCGACGGTACCTCGGAGGAGGGATCCTCACGAGGGGGAGAAGAAGTAGGGGCCATAGGGCGGAGTGCACACGGGACGGTGGTACGCGATTTACCCAGCTTCGGAACACCCGCACGATGACGGGGCCTACCGCTGCTTGTCCGGAATTATCTGGGCGCTTTCGCGTTGTTACAATGAGTTGTGGTTGTCTCGCTTCTACTTCGAGATCTCCCCTCAGGGCTCCCGGGATCCGGCTTATATAGGCGCACGGATCTAGGGTTTACATGGAGAGTCCTAGCCGGATTACAGGTTGCCTAACTACGGTACAATGTCTTGTCGTGTACGTCAAGGATCCGCCTTCCATCTACGTCGTACTTGGATCCGGGTTCCTTATGGGCCTCCACGGATCCGGCTTCCTTCATGGGCCTTCACGGATCCGACTCCGGCATAGACCTCTTCGGATCCGGGTACCTCAGTAGGGCGGTTCGGATCCGGCTCCTTGTTCCTGGGTTGGACATCTTCCATCTTGATCAACAACAACTGGGCTGCCCGGTGGGCCATATGCTATCACCACTATCTGTGGGCCACCCGGGCTTGCTGGAATCGGACCATGTCGATGGTATACTTATGAAGTATATCCACAACAGTAGCCCCCGGAGTTCTCCAAGATTCACCGTTCTTCCATCCAGCTCAGCTTGCGCATGTATCTTCATCCTTTGGCTGGACTGAATAATAGAGAATCTTGAAGGACTCCAAACTTCATATCTCCAACCAAATATTGGTCGGAAACTTCATGATCCAATGGTCAGATTCTTCGAAGACACCATCCAACGTAATCTTCGATATGGATCCGACTAGCCAAATGTAGGTTCGGATCGACTAGCCAAAATATAGGTGTGGATCCGACTACCCAAAAATATAGGTGCGGATCCGACTAACAAAAAATTAGGTGCGGATCCGGCTACCGAAAATTGAGGTGCGGATCCGACTACCAAAAATTAGGTGCGGATCCGGCTACCAAAAAATTAAGGAGCGGATCCGACTACCAAAATTTAGGTGCGAATCCGGCTACCAAAAAATTAGGTGCGGATCCGACTAGTTAGCCAGATTTTCGTCATCTTTGAAATTTTTCTTGACATAACCATATGTATGTAGCCCCCGAGCGTTGAGTCGGCTTGCTCCAAGGAGACTCGATGCTCAGAAACTTAGCCCCCAAGCGTCAAGGTGGAAATTTTTCGGTTAGTTGCTCCAAAGAGAACTTCATCGATGTAGCCCCCGAGCGCCAAGGTGAATTTACTTGAAAATCCGGCTTGGAGCTCTTAGAGTAGCTTTATCTTTATATGTGACCAAGGAATAGTGTAAATCCCAAGCATCTAGGCGGAAATTTCCAGCACTAATACTCGAAAGGAAACACACTTTTCACTTAAGATCAAAATCGCAGCCCCGAGGGTTGGTTCCGGCTAAGCATAGCAGAATCAAAACTCAAGTTGCTTTTCCAGCCGTGCATGCTACGGATCCTCCTAACCTTATCTCATATGGATCCGGCTAGCTTCCCCTGGGCTTCTCGCGATTGCTAGGTCTGCTTGAAAACACCTTAGTTCGAGGACCGTTGAAGGTCCAAGCATCATGTACCTGATATATAAACACAAAAACACATTTGTATTAAATTGTTTCTTTGACCATGTTCAACAAACAAATGTAAGGCGGAACAAAAACGGCCTTTGAACAAATGTTTTGAAGCTGAAACTATGCAGCGGTTGAACAACATAAAACTGTCAAGGCGGAAAAAACTCGACTATCTTGAACAGTTAATGTAATTTATATGTTTTAAGCAAGTGCTGGTTTATCCGTTCTTCTGGTTTATATGCTTGACTTTTCACGAGATGGCGAACTTTAAACAAAGAACATCTGCTGAGGCGATAGCGCTTAATAGCGAAACAATCAAGAACCTCAGAAACAGAGGCCGGCTTTAAGTACCGAAATGTCACTACTAAGGAATCCACATATAAACAACAGAAAACGTGTAGGCCGGAAAACTCAAGCTAACGCCCGAAGGCGGAAATTTTTGCAGCGTCTTGGAGCCTTAAGCGGCAAAAACAGTACAAAGTTTTTCACGAGCGCGAGGCAAATCGTGGGAAAGATATGACCAACAGTGAAAGCGGTAAAAGACTCAGGATATGAGTGAACCAATCTTAATCTTATGATCATAAAATATTAAAATATGAAATATAAATAGGGACTTAGCTGTTTGGAGCAGAGTCAGTGTCGTTCATGACAGAGGTGAATCTGGTTGCGATGAAGCCAAGGTGAAAAACTAATGTGCAGCTGTGGCGAAGTCGGAGTGGAGCTGACATCGGTGGTTGCAGAAGTGGAGACGGATTCATGAAGGCAATTCCATCTGCGGTGTCGGCCAGGATCATGCCAAGCAAACCGACAGACCTGATCTTCACGTGGAGTTGCACCAACTGATCTTTTCTACGCTTGGCCTTTGTACGTGAGTGAATTTCACGTGCAGATTTTTCCAACTTGAACGCCAGCACCAAATCATCTGCATGTTGACTGCGACGGCAAATCTTTCACATGTCCGTCTTTGACTGCTTCAAGTGATGCGTGTGCGGCCCAGTCTTGCCGGATCGAAGTCGGATCTGCCACTTTGCAAGGTTTTCTTCGGTGTTCCATTGAGCCGGAGAGAATGATTGTCGCAGTGGTCCTCGGTGCGGATCCACCTACCAAAATTTAGGTGTGGATCCGACTTCCAAAAATTTAGGTGCGGATCCACCTACCAAAGTTTTGGTATGGATCCGGCTACAAAAATATAGGTGCGGATCCAACTACCAAAAATAGGTATGGATCCGGCTACCAAAATATATAGGTGCGGATCCGACTACCAAAAATAGGTATGGATCCGGCTACCAAAATATAGGTGCGGATCCGACTACCAAAAATAGGTATGGATCCGGCAACCAAAAATATAGGTGCGAATCCGACTACCAAAAACGTAGGCGCGGATCCGGCAACCAAAAATATAGGTGCGAATCCGACTACCAAAAATAGGTATGGATCCGGCTACCAAAATATAGGTGCGGATCCGACTACCAAAAATAGGTATGGATCCGGCAACCAAAAATATAGGTGCGGATCCGACTACCAAAAACGTAGGCGCGGATCCGGCAACCAAAAACATAGGTGCGGATCCGACTACCAGAAACGTAGGCGCGGATCCGGCTACCAAAACCAGAATTTGAAATTTCCAGGTCTAAGGCGGATTCTTCCGTGGAAAGCTCCAGCGACTCGGATCGGATCTTTGCAGCTGCGTCCTGTTCGGCGGCGGTCGTAGCTACATTACTTATCAGTGCGTTTCCATCGAAATCAACGGTCTCGCAGATGAAGATGTGGAACCCGCCCGGTTCCAGCTCCCAGACGCCGCAGGCCCCACGGTGGGCGCCAACTGTCGTTGTCTAATCGACGGTACCTCGGAGGAGGGATCCTCACGAGGGGGAGAAGAAGTAGGGGCCATAGGGCGGAGTGCACACGGGACGGTGGTACGCGATTTACCCAGCTTCGGAACACCTGCACGATGACAGGGCCTACTGCTGCTTGTCTGGAATTATCTGGGCGCTTTCGCGTTGTTACAATGAGTTGTGGTTGTCTCGCTTCTACTTCGAGATCTCCCCTCAGGGCTCCCGGGATCCGGCTTATATAGGCGCACGGATCTAGGGTTTACATGGAGAGTCCTAGCCGGATTACAGGTTGCCTAACTACGGTACAATGTCTTGTCGTGTACGTCAAGGATCCGCCTTCCATCTACGTCGTACTGGATCCGGGTTCCTTATGGGCCTCCACGGATCCAGCTTCCTTCATGGGCCTTCACGGATCTGACTCCTGGCATAGACCTCTTCGGATCCGGGTACCTCTGTAGGGCGGTTCGGATCCGGCTCCTTGTTCCTGGGTTGGACATCTTCCATCTTGATCAACAACAACTGGGCTGCCCGGTGGGCCATATGCTATCACCACTATCTGTGGGCCACCCGGGCTTGCTGGAATCGGACCATGTCGATGGTATACCTATGAAGTATATCCACAACAGTGCAGCAAAGCTCACATATGAACATATTGTAGCTATTATAAGACTTTATATTGTCTCCTTGTTGTTCAAACACCTCAACCAGAAAATATCTAGACTCTAGAGATCAATCAATCATGCAAACCAAATTTTAACAAGCTCTATGTAGTTATTCATTAATGAGTACAAGGTACATGATGCAAGAGCTTAAACAAGATCTATATGAGCACAACAATTGCCAAGTATCACATTATTCAAGACATTAAACCATTTACCACATGCGGCATTTTCCGTTTCCAACCATATAACAATGAATGAAGTAGTTCAAATTTCGCAATGAACATTAAAGATGAAGCTAAGAACATATGTGTTCATACGGAACAGCGGAGCGTGTCTCTCTCCCAAACAAAGAATGCTAGGATCCGATTTATTCAAACGAAAACAAAAATAAAAACAAACAGACGCTCCAAGTAAAGCACATAAGATGTGACGGAATAAAAATATAGTTTCACTAGAGGAACCTGATAAGTTGTCGATGAAGAAGGGATGCCTTGGGCATCCCCAAGCTTAGACGCTTGAGTCTTCTTAAAATATGCAGGGATGAACCACGGGGGCATCCCCAAGCTTTGAATTTTCACTCTTCTTGATCATATTGTATCATCCTCCTCTCTTGACCCTTGAAAACTTCCTCCACACCAAACTCGAAACAAACTCATTAGAGGGTCAGTGCATAATTCATATATTCAGAGGTGACATAATCATTTTTAACACTTCTGGACATTGCACAAAGCTACTGAAAGTTAATGGAACAAAGAAATCCATCAAACATAGCAAAACAGGCAATGCGGAATAAAAGGCAGAATCTGTCAAAACAGAATAGTTCGTAAAGACGAATTTTAAAGTGGCACCAGACTTGCTCAGATGAAAATGCCCAAATTGAATGAAAGTTGCGTACATATCTGAGGATCAAGCACGTAAATTGGCAGATTTTTTTTATTTTTCTACAGGGACTACTGCTCAAATTCGTGACAGCAAGAAATCTGTTCCTGCGCAGCAATCCAAATCTAGTATTGGCTTTACTATCAAAGACTTTACTTGGCACAACAATGCAATAAAATAAAGATAAGGAGAGGTTGCTACAGTAGTAAACAACTTCCAAGACTCAAATATAAGATAAAGTGCAGAAGTAAAATAATGGGTTGTCTCCCATAAGCGCTTTTCTTTAACGCCTTTCAGGTAGGCGCAGAAAGTGTGTATCAAGTAACATCAAGAGACGAAGCATCAACATCATAATTTGTTCTAATAATGGAATCATAAGGTAACTTCATTCTCTTTCCAGGGAAGTGTTCCATACCTTTCTTGAGAGGAAATTGATATTTAATATTACCTTCCTTCATATCAATGGTGGCACCAACAGTTCGAAGAAAAGGTCTTCCCAATAAAATGGGGCAAGATGCATTGCATTCAATATCAAAGACAACAAAATCAACGGGGACAAGGTTATTGTTAACCATAATACGAACATTATCAATCCACCCCAAAGGTTTCTTTATAGCATTATCATCCAAATAACAATTCTTCAATGGTGGCAAGTCAAGCATATCATAAATTTTCTTAGGCATAACAGAAATACTTGCACCAAGATCACATAGAGCATTACAATCAAAATCATTGACCCTCATCTTAATGATGGGCTCCCAACCATCTTCCAACTTCCTAGGAATAGAGGTTTCAAGTTTTAGTTTCTCTTCTCTAGCTTTTATGAGAGCATTTGTAATATGTTTTGTGAAGGCCAAATTTATAGCACTAGCATTGGGACTTTTAGAAAGCTTTTGTAAGAACTTTATAACTTCAGAGATGTGACAATCATCAAAGTCTAAACCATTATGATCTACAGCAGTGGGATCATTATCCCCAATATTTTGAAAAATTTCAGCAGTTTTATCAATTTCAGCAGTTTTAGCAGTTTCAGGCAATTTTGCACGCTTTGTACTAGGAGTAGTAACATTGCCAACACCAATTATTTTACCATTGATAGTAGGAGGTGTAGCAACATGTGAATCATTAACATTACTAGTGGTGGTAATAGTCCAAACTTTAGCTACATTATTCTCTTTAGCTAGTTTTTAATTTTCTTCTCTTTCCCACCTAGCATGCAGTTCAGCCATCAATCTAATATTCTCATTAATTCGAACTTGGATGGCATTTGCTGTAGTAACAATCTTATTATCAGTATCCATATTAGGCATAACTTTCAATTTTAAAAGATCAACATCAGAGGCAAGACTATCAACCTTAGAAGCGAGAATATCGATTTTATCGAGCTTTTCCTCAACGCATTTGTTAAAAGCAGTTTGTGTACTAATAAATTCTTTAAGCATGGCTTCAAGACCAGGGGGTACACTCCTATTATTGTTGTAAGAATTCCCATAATAATTACCATAACTATTACCATTAGCGTAAGGATATGGCCTATAGTTGTTACTAGAATTGTTCCTATAAGCATTGTTGTTGAAATTATTATTTTTAATGAAGTTCACATCAACATGTTCTTCTTGGGAAACCAATGAAGCTAAAGGAACATTATTAGGATCAACATTATATCTACCATTCACAAGCATAGACATAATAGCATCAATCTTATCACTCAAGGAGGAGGTTTCTTCAACAGAATTTACCTTCTTACCTTGTGGAGCTCTTTCCGTGTGCCATTCAGAGTAATTTGTCATCATATCATCAAGAAGCTTTGTTGCCGCCCCCAAAGTAATGGACATAAAGGTACCTCCAGCAGCTGAATCCAATAGGTTCCGCGAAGAAAAGTTCATCCCTGCATAAAAGGTTTGGATGACCATCCAAGTAGTCAGTCCATGGGTTGGGCAATTCTTTACCAAAGATTTCATTCTCTCCCATGCTTGAGCAACATGTTCATTATCTAATTTCTTGAAATTCATTATGCTACTTCTCAAAGATATAATTTTAGCGGGAGGATAATATCTATCAATAAAACCATCCTTACATTTAGTCCATGAATCAATACTATTTCTAGGCAGAGATAGCAACCAATCTTTAGCTCTTCCTCTTAAGGAGAAAGGAAACAATTTTAATTTTATAATGTCACCATCTACATCCTTGTACTTTTGCATTTCACATAGTTCAACAAAATTATTAAGATGGGCAGCAAGCATCATCGTAACTAACACCGGAAAATTGCTCTCTCATAACAAGATTCAGTAAAGCAGGTTTAATTTAGAAGAATTCTGCTGTAGTAGCAGGTGGAGCAATAGGTGTGCATAGGAAAACATTATTATTTGTGCTAGTGAAGTCACACAACTTAGTATTCTCAACAGTACCCATTTTAGCAGTAGTAAATAAAGCAAACTAAATAAAGTAAATGCAAGTAACTAATTTTTTTTATGTTTTCGATATAGAGAACAAGACAGTAAATAAAGTAAAGCTAGCAACTAATTTTTTTGTGTTTTTGTTTAAGTGCAGCAAACAAAGTAGTAAATAAAATAAAGCAAGACAAAAACAAAGTAAAGAGATTGGAAGTGGAGACTCCCCTTGCAGCGTGTCTTGATCTCCCCGGCAACGGCGCCAGAAAAAATGCTTGATGCGTGTAGTTGTGTTGACTGCCAAAACCCACCGGCGGGCAGCGGCCTTGTCAACACTGTAGAGCCGGGGGGAGCCTAGAGCTGCGGCTGGCTGAGACCCCTCCGAGCGACGGCCCGCAATGCTCTTCTGGTCACACGCGGCGTTGCGAAGTGCAAGGGCGTGCCACCCGACCTATACCCGGTCGTGAAGGTGATGAGGTTGCCTCGCTTAGTTTCCTCGCAGGGCATACATGTAAACATTAAATACGAGCCTCGATCGGCTCTCAGGTTATCCCGTGAATCGGCTCAAAGAGCCGATCCACCCATGATCCGTACGGGGTGCACGAATACTTGGTGGTCCCGCTTGATCAAGATGAAGCTAATGAGACCTACGACGATTTAGGGTTTTCACCGCATAACCGGATCATCCTACTCCAAGTTGGGCCTTGCGGCCACGCACGGTGCTCGTAAGCCGATCCTAAACAAGGCCAGAAAACCAACATGAAGTTGATTCTAGGAACATCCCGTTTAGGACTTGCGAACGCCACCCTACGTGCCACCGGATCCTCCCCCCCATTGTAAGGCCAAACTATTGCGTATATTAAACTAATCCTTGTAGAACAAGGAGCAACCGTAACGGATCAGATCTACTAAATAATGATCAAGCGGGTGCCGCCCCCACACCCGAGATAGGCGTGAGGGCGGCTAGATATGCAAGGGTTGCACTACGTAAGCATGCTTAAACGAAGAACAATGCTAACCCTAACACATCTAATGATAACTACGTTGCTCGCCATCAAAAGCGCTTCAAGCACGAGCAACGCATGAACAACGTGGCTTGTGCTGCCTAGATCGCAAGATGCGATCTAGGCAAGCATGTCGCTTACCCGATAGAAACCCTCGAGACGAAGGAGTTGGCGATGCGCCGAGATTGGTTTGTTTTTGGGGTTGAACGTGAGTTGTTGTTTATTCCATAAACCCTAGGTACATATTTATAGTCCAGGGACTTTCTAATGCGGGCGTGCACCAAACCGTGCATGAATAAGACTCTATCTCTAAACTAAAATACGATCTAATATGTTACGTATACACGGGCAATTAAGCCCAACTTGGTATAAAAGGCCGATCCACATACTTCTTCTATATATTTCTTCACACCCATCTTCGATCGCGCCCGCCTCCGACTTGGTCAAATTCTCGGTGATAACACATGCCTCCCTGGTTTTGGAAATGATATTTCCAAAATCATTACGTTTTTCTTTCGTCGGGTCATGTCATGGCAGAAGCGTAACCATTGCAGCATTTTTCGTCGGGTCATGTCATGGCAGAAGCAGTAACCATTGCTCCGCACAATTTGACCGTTGTCTTTGAGTGCCGCCTCCTCGAAAACTGCCGTGGCATTGAGTTTTTTCACCGTGGCCCTCTTTATTTAACCGCTCCGAGCAATTCGCCATTTCACCATCCTCGCTTCCGTTCTGGCCATCGGCACCCAAAACCCCCAAACTCCCACAGCCCATGTCTTCCTCTTCTTCTTCCTCCTCGTCGGTCTTCCACGACTCTTCCTCCGAGCTTTCCTACGGGTCCTCCTCCTCCCGCGAGACGCCACCGGACATCCGCGCCCCGTAAGCATGGGACCCGGAAGACCATGCCTCCTCTCGTCCGGTCCGAAGACGACCGAGTCCCCGACCGCTGGGGACGGAGATCTTCAGCTCCTCGCCGTCGGGGAACCGGAGTCTGAGAGCGAGGACGACTCGGCTCCCCGGGACGGCTGCCCCACCTCCGAAGAAGAGGAAGAGGAAGACGACGATGACGATGACTCACTCGAGGGTTATCCGCCAGCCGAAGCGCCTCCGCATGTGGTGGGACGACGACGTGCAGCCGACGATGAAGACGAAGACGAAGCTCCCGTAGAGGGTTACGGAAGCGAGCGACGAGGAACCCATCGGCAGTAGTGCCGATGAGAGTTCCGAGGACGACGACGAAGGAAGCAACGGCCCATAGATTAAGATCTACTAATATAGGCCTAGCAATAGTAGATTGGTCAATAGACCCTTCTTTTGTTCTCCCTTCCCAAGCAATCGGCTCTTTCTTTGTAAGGAATCCCCTCATCAATGAAGAAAATCCCTCAACTAGTTTCCCCCTTGTCGATTGCCGAATGGAGTTGTCGTACAGGGAGCCGATGGCACAATATCGGCTCATCTTGCTGTCTGAGGCCAAGCTGTGTATAAACTTTATTTTGCTAAAGTCGATATCAGCCGTATCGGCTCTGTTTTCCGAAGTCGATGCCCGTGCATCGGCTGTACTTGCAAGCCGTTAATCTCCATATGTTTTCTCAAGTCGATGCCCGTACATCGGCTCGATGTATATATTTGTTTTTTTACCGGCCGATTCTCGAAATCGGCCCCCACATCTTACCGTCCATCATCCCACATGCTTGGGAAATATTTCTTGAGGTGTTGACCATTAACGGCCACGGGGAACTTTTCGCCGCTCAATTCCTCCAAAGCATGTACGCATTACCCTTCAAAGCCCGGACCACTTTGTACGGGCCGTGCCAATTAGGAGACCATTTGCCATATGCCTTATCCCTCGGTTCCCAATGGCAACACAAGCCTTCCCACACAAGATCACCAACTTGGAACTCCTTTGGTCTAACCTTTTTGTTGTAAGCACGAGCCACCCCGGCTTTGTTTTCCTTAATCTTCTCCAACGACCAAAGCCCGAGTTCCGTTGCGTCCTCAATAGTGTCGCTCATCAAAGCCGCATATTCTTCCGCTGTCAGATCATTCTGAAACGTGACGCGTCTTGATCCAGCCGTAATTTCCCAGGGCAATACGGCCTCCTGTCCATATACAAGCTGGTACGACGAGGTCTTTATAGCTCCATGACACGACATGCGGTAGGCCCATAACGCTTCTGATAGCTTCTCGTGCCAATCCCGAGGGTTCTCGTCAATTTTCCTCTTGATCGGCCTTGATCAGGCTTTGATTGGACGCCTCGGCCCGTCCGTTAGCTTGAGCATAGTAGGGGATGATCGGATCAGTTTAATCCCGACATCATCACAGAACTTCCTGAATTCTTTAGAAGTGAAGACCGAACCTCCATCGGTCGTGATAGTCTGGGGGATTCCAAACCTATGAATGACGTGCTCTTTCACAAACTTGATCACGTCCTCTGATGTTACTTTTTTCATAGGGACGGCCTCCACCCACTTGGTGAAGTAATCTGTGATAACCAAAATCCATTCATGTTTTTTACCTGATGCCGGATGGATTTTGCCGATCATATCCATGCCCCACCCCGAAACGGCCAAGGTTTGATGATGGGGTTCATCGCCGATGCCGGCACCATCCGAATTTTTCCAAACATCCGACACGCTTGGCACCCCCGTAATAACCGAAGCAATCTTCAAGCATAGTGGGCCAATAAAACCCCGATCGCCCGATCAACCACTTCATCTTATGAGCCGACCGATGTGTTCCACGAGCGCCTTCATGCACCTCATGTAAGAGCCGATTTGACTCGGCCGGTCCTAGGCACTTGAGTAACAACCCTTCTAATGTCCCGTAGAACATATCGTCTCCTATAAGGACATACTTCATGGCTCCGTATCTCACCCGTTTAGGTGCCCCCGAGCCGAATCTTTCAAATAATCGAAGATCTCGGCTCTCCAATCATTCTCGTTCCGAGAATTGTATCTCGAACTTCTCGTCCGTCGGCTATGTCTATGTAGCCCGACGCCATTTGTGCGAGGTTGTTGGCATCGGTATTCCGGGACCTTGGGATCCAATTGAAGTTAATGTACCGGAACCGTGTCATCAACTCACGGCATTCCACCCAATATGGGAACAGCGATTCACTTTCGCAACTATATTCCTCCGTGAGCTGGTTAATCACCAACTTTGAGTCCCCGAAGAGCTCTACAGCTTCAGCTCCAGCTTCCAATAACAATTCCATTCCTTTACGTATTGCCTCATATTCTCGCTACGTTATTGGTGCAAGGGGTAGATAATTTGATGGAGAAGGAGTATTCTGCCCCCCGAGGTGATACGAGTAAAATGCCGATGCCGCAACCACCGTCACAAACCGATCCATCGAAGAACATAGCCCATGCACGAATGGATAGTGCGGCTATATTGGTGCTGATCCGTTCGGCGATGAGATCGGCTAACGCTTGGCCCTTAATCGCCTTCGCAGGCCGGTACCGGAGATCAAACTTCGACAGCGCAAGCATCCATTTACCGAGTCGGCCTTTCAAAACAAGGGCCGACAACATGTGTTTGACGACGTCTCGATTTACGGATGACGATGATCTCCGCCGTCGAAGGATGTGATGGAGCTTGGTGCGGGTGAAGAATAAACAGAGGCAAAGTTTCTCGACCTCGTGGTATCTTGTCTCCGCGTCCAAGCATCCTCCTCGCTGAGGTAGAAAACGACTCTCTCAACGCCGTCGTAGAGTTGCACCACTACCGAAGCGATGGACGTATCAGCCTACCGACAGGTAGATGTAGAATGGCTCTGTCTTGCCGGGGCGGAACTAGCACAGGCGGCGTCGTCGGATATCGCTTAATTTCATCAAACGCCCGTTGCCGTTCCGCCCTGCTGAAACTCGTCGTCGGACTTGGTCTTCACCGGCGCCATGAACGGCTCGATTCGTCCCGACAGATTAGAGATGAACCGCCGGACGAAATTGATCTTGCCGATGAGGCGTTGAAGCTCCTTTTTCGTGGTCGGCGGCTGCATGGTACGCACCGCCTCCCCGACTTTTCGAGCCGATCTCAATTCCCCGTTCATGAACCGGAAAACCTAGGAATTGACCAGCCGTCACGCCAAAAGCACACTTCTTCGGATTCATCCTCAGCCCGAATTTCCGAGTCCGTTCTAGGACGCGCCGTAGATCGTCCAAGTGCCCCTCCATGGATACCGATTTGACCACCACGTCGTCGATATAGATCTCCACCAACTTGCCGATCAGATCATGAAATATATAATTCATGGCTCGCCGGTACGTTGCACCGAGCATTCTTTAACCCGAAGGTCATGACCACGTATTCGAACAAGCCTACCGCCCCCGGTACTCGAATGCGGTCTTGTGTATGTCTTCCGGAGCCATGAAAATCTGATTATAACCGGCGTTGCCATCCATGAAGCTCAACACCTTGTGGCCGGCAGCGGCGTTTATCAATGTTTCGCCACGGGCATCGGATATTCGTCCTTTGGGGTAGCTTTGTTAAGATCTCGGAAATCGATGGCCACGCGCCATCGGCCGTCTTTCTTCTCCACCGGAACTATACCGGAGATCCACTCAGCATACCCGCATGGCTCCGATGAATCCGGCGGCCAACATTTTCTCAATCTCCTTCTTGACTTCTTCCGAATCTCGGCCCTCATCTGACGTGCTCGTTGTTGGAACGGCCGAAATCCTTTCTTCAGGGGGAGGCGATGCTCAATGATGCTCCTGTCCAAACCAGGCATCTCTGTGTAATCCCATGCAAAGCAATCCGGGTATTCCTTCAACAGGGCTATCATCTGTCCCCTGAGCCGCGGATCTAACTTCTTGCTGATAAAAGTAGGTCGAGGCTTATCCCCAGGACCGATGTCAACTTCCTCTAGCTCATCAGCTGATGTGAACCCGTACCCCAGCCTTCCCGTCACCCGTAAGGTCGACTCCGCATACCGGGAGAGCGGGCGATACGGATACGGCGGGCCGATTACTAGCATCGGCTTCTACCTTGATCATCACCGGGATGTTTTGGCGGTGTCGGGGCCGATCACATGGAGCAGCTTCTTCCTTGTCTTTGCCATAAGAGCAGCTTGCCCTCGCCTTTATCTTCATCAAGGGGGTGCCCCGGCTTCTATCATGTTGATGTTGAATGGATGTCCTGGTTGGCACCTCCAGGGGTGAGTACCGTTAATCCCGTCAACGGCACGCGCCGGTGAATTATGCGTTCCGGTGTCGCCGATGTGCGCGACAACGGCAAGCGGGCCGGAGTGACACTTTCCCTTGGTAGGTTCTGAGAGCTGACTCCAACAAAGAGTGCGGATTCTTCATGACCTCCCTGATCATCCGAACGGCGACATGCTCCAAAGTATTCACCAGGCTCTCGGAATGGAGGCGCAACGAGTGAGCCACCATGCCACCAATCTCGTGGCGTACGGCCCCGGTACGTTCTTCTGACGGGACAGATAGGTCCACTTCGTCGAGTGCGCCTTCCGGTGAGAAATCTTTCCGCGTGACGCCATGCGGACGGGTCCCGTGATACGAGCCGATGAGGTCGGCTTCGAGGGTAGCCTTGATCTCGTTGTATTGCTTCTTGAGGTCGTCGGCGGATCCTCGTAGGTAACCGGCGTGCCGTCCGCCATCTCGGATGTAGATGGCGATGTGGTTGATGTAGACGATTGTCCCACCGGGCGTGCCGTAATGTGTTGATCGCCAAAACCCACCGGCGGGCAGCGGCCTTGTCAACACCGTAGAGCCGGGGGGAGCCTAGAGCTGCGGCTGGCTGAGACCCCTCCGAGCGACGGCCCGCAATGCTCTTCCGGTCACACGCGGCGTTGCGAAGTGCAAGGCGTGCCACCCGACCTATACCCGGTCGTGGAAGGTGATGAGGTTGCCTCGCTTAGTTTCTCGTAGGCATACATGTAAACATTAAATACGAGCCTCGATCGGCTCAGAGTTATCCCGTGAATCGGCTCAAAGAGCCGATCCACCCATGATCCGTACGGGGTGCACGAATACTTGGCGGTCCTGCTTGATCAAGATGAAGCTAATGAGACCTACGACGATTTAGGGTTTTCACCGCATAACCGGATCATCCTACTCCAGGTTGGGCCTTGCGGCCACGCACGGTGCTCGTAAGCCGATCCTAAACAAGGCCGAAAACCAACATGAAGTTGATTCTAGGAACATCCCGTTTAGGACTTGCGAACGCCACCCTACGTGCCACCGGATCCTCCCCCCATTGTAAGGCCAAACTATTGCGGATATTAAACTAATCCTTGTAGAACAAGGAGCAACCGTAACGGATCGGATCTACTAAATAATGATCAAGCGGGTGCCGCCCCCACACCCGAGATAGGCGTGAGGGCGGCTAGATATGCAAGGGTTGCACTACGTAAGCATGCTTAAACGAAGAACAATGCTAACCCTAACACATCTAATGATAACTACGTTGCTCGCCATCAAAAGCGCTTCAAGACGAGCAACGCATGAACAACGTGGGCTTGTGCTGCCTAGATCGCAAGATGCGATCTAGGGAAGCATGTCGCTTACCTGATAGAAACCCTCGAGACGAAGGAGTTGGCGATGCGCCGAGATTGGTTTGTTTTTGGGGTTGAACGTGAGTTGTTGTTTATTCCATAAACCCTAGGTACATATTTATAGTCCAGGGGACTTTCTAATGCGGGCGTGCACCAAACCGTGCATGAATAAGACTCTATCTCTAAACTAAAATACGATCTAATATGTTACAGATACACGGGCAATTAAGCCCAACTTGGTATAAAAGGCCGATCCACATACTTCTTCTATATATTTCTTCACACCCATCTTCGATCGCGGCCCGCCTCTGACTTGGTCAAATTCTGGTGATAATAAGTTGACACGTCCGTTGGGAACCCCAAGAGGAAGGTGTGATGCGCACAGTAGCAAGTTTTCCCTCAGAAAGAAACCAAGGTTTATCGAACCAGGAGGAGCCAAGAAGCACGTTGAAGGTTGATGGCGGAGGAGTGTAGTGCGGCGCAACACCAGGAATTCCGGCGCCAACGTGGAACCTGCACAACACAATCACGGAACTTTGCCCCAACGTAACAGCGAGGTTTTCAATCTCACCGGCTTGCTGTAAACAAAGGATTAGATGTATAGTGTGGATGATGATGGTTGTTTGCGAAGAACAGTAAAGAACATAGTTTGCAGTAGATTGTATTTCAGATGTAAAAGAATGGACCGGGTCCACAGTTCACTAGTGGTGTCTCTCCCATAAGATAAATGGCATGTTGGGTGAACAACATATATGCAACGGAGAGCATGCAAGAACATAAACAACATATATGATAGATTGATAATCAACTTGACATAGTATTCAATATTCATCGGATCCCAACAAACACAACATGTAGAATTACAAATAGATGATCTTGATCATGATAGGCAGCTCACAAGATCTAACATGATAGCACAATGAGGAGAAGACGACCATCTAGCTACTGCTATGGACCCATAGTCCAGGGGTGTACTACACACACATCGATCCGGAGGCGATCTCCTGAATCCCCCGAGATGGGATTGGCGGCGGCGGCGTCTCTGGAAGGTTTTCCGTATCGTGGCTCTCGGTACTGGGGGTTTCGCGACGGAGGCTTTAAGTAGGCGGAAGGGCGGAGTCGGGAGAGTCACGGGGGCCCCACACGCTAGGGCCGCGCGGGCCCCCCTTAGGCCGCGCCGCCCTAGTGTGGCGGCGCCCCGTGGCCCCACTTCGTCTCCTCCTCGGTCTTCGGAAGCCTCGTGCAAAATTAGGACCCCGGGCGTTGATTTCGTCCAATTCCGAGAATATTTCCTTACTAGGATTTCGAAACCAAAAACAGCGAGAAACACAGACAGCGGCTCTTCGGCATCTCGTCAATAGGTTAGTGCCGAAAATGCATAATAATGACATATAATGTGTATAAAACATGTGAGTATCATCAATAAAGTAGCATGGAACATAAGAAATTATAGATACGTTTGGGACGTATCACCGCGCGCTGCTCGTCACTGAGAGTGGCGAGCACCTCGTTGATCGCCGTTTCGAGTGCCCCCCCCCCCCGTAGGCGGCGGCGGGACCGGCACGCCGCCTGCGCTCAGCCTCCATCCCTCCGGTGCGCGGAAGTCCGGCGGCGCCGGGTAGCCCGCCGCGTGGAGGAGCTGTCCTTCCCATTGGTGGAGAGAGCGGCGGCCGAAGCCGTTCTTGGCCGCACCGTCGTTCGCCATTGCTACCTCTTCGAGTTCGGGGGAAGATTTGGTGGAATGCGAGAGAGAGGAGAGGTGAATGCGGGGTAGACGCGGTAGTTCGGCGATAAATAGAGGTAGGCGACGGCGGTGATACCGAGGTGACGGCATTAACTCGCCGCGTGGAAGCTACGCGGCCGGCGAATACTGACCGGCGGCAGGCTTTTACAGTGCGCGGAAGACGATGCGATGAGGACGACGATCGTGGTCTCTCGCCGACAAGTTGGGGCCACTAGACGCGCGGGAAGTTTTCTCGACGTTTCGCGCGCTTTCGTTTCGTCCGGAGTCCCCGACCGCTCCCCGGGGGGCCGGGGATGGCGTGGGATCGCCGGATGAATTTAGGCCCAAATCCGGACGAAAACGAGGAACCGGGGGCGCGACTGGGCCGAATTACGCCGTCCGGATGGAAAAAACGTCGCTCGGGGGCCTCGTCGGGGGGACGAGTGGAGATGCTCTTATCTTCTCTTTGTGAATAGCTGATCTCATTTTGTTGGCCTGCTCTGAAGCCACGTCACTCCAATTAGTAACCCCTTCGCACGGACACACTCGGGTCCTCTCGCTGCTTAGACCTAAGGGCATCTCCAATGGGGCGACCCAAACCGCGCCCGCGCGTCCGGATGGGTTGAGCTGGACAAAAACGCGGCCCAGCGCGCGGACCCATCCCTAAAACGGATCGCCGCGGCGTCCGGGACGACCCAAACCCGGCCCAAATCTGGGACGAGTTTGCGTGACCGCGGACGCCGAATGCTGGCCGCTCGCGTCCTCCACTTGTCCGCCCCTGGCCCGCCTGTCTGTCTCCCAAAACACAAACCCCTCGCACACATCTCCCGCCGCTCCGCCACCAGGCAAGGACCGACAATTTGTGAGCGGCGTCGACGCCGGCCATCGTCGTCGAGACGCCGGCAAGCGGGGCGGAAGCATAGGTCGCGGCCCCGCGCTGCTTTCGCCGCTTCGTAGCAGAGTTGGAGGACGCCGTCGCCGACGCTGTTGTCCTCTCACCGTAGCGAGACCTCCCGCCGTTTAGCAGCTGCGCCATTGCCGCCGGAGGCGAGCTCTCGTGCACCGTGTTTCCAGACCGCAAGTCGGCCGGGACGGCCATTGCTCGCGGGTCCCTACGAGACGGGTTGGATGGCCTCCGCCTGCGAGGTGTTCGATGAAATGGACGATCTAAAATTTATCCCTTTTCATCTGTAGATCATGGTGGACAGCGACGACGACTACTTCTTCAAGAATTTCATCGACACGTCGTCCGACGAGGACTCCGACGACGAATTTTTCACGGATGCTGCGCTGATCATCCACGAGAACATTGTCTCGCAGATCCCCGTGCACCGGGGGTCCTTGCCGGGGCGCGCGGCCGCCTTGGACCGCAAAAGAGAACGCGGCCACGACCAGCTCTTCACCGACTACTTCCAACCCAAGGCATTGTTCACGCCGGCCCTGTTTCGCCGGCGTTTCGGATGTCCAGGCCGTTGTTCCGCCGGATAATGGATGGCGTCAAGCTCTACGACGACTACTTCTGCGCGAAAGTGGATGCAATTGGCAAGGTAGGCCTCTCTTCGTACCGAGAAATGCACGGCAGCGATTAGGATGCTCGCATATGGCGTTGCCGGTGATTTCGTAGATGAGTACACGCGCATGAGTGAGTCTACCGACTTGGAAGCGATGTACAGGTTCTGCAGAGTAGTGATCGGTTCGTTCGGAGAACAGTACCTTCGGCAACCTACTGCAGAGGACACAGCTCGTCTGTTGTCAATCAACGCTTCCAGGGGTTTCCTGGGATGCTTGGCAGCATAGACTGCATGCACTGGGAGTGGAAGAACTGCCCCTTTGGTAGGCAGGGGGCATACAGCGGTCATTACGAGGGTGCACGGTCATTCTTGAAGGCTGTTGCTTCACAGGATACATGGATTTGGCACTCATTCTTCGGAATGGCTGGCTCGCACAATGACATCAATGTCTTTGCAGCGCTCTCCGGTGTTTTATAGGCTAGCGTACGGTCAGTCCCCTGATGTCTACGGGTGCTTCTATTCTTGTAGACAGTGTTGGGCCTCCAAGAGCAGAGGTTTGTAGAACAGCAGCAAGTTTCCCTTAAGTGGATCACCCAAGGTTTATCGATCTCAGGGAGGAAGAGGTCAAAGATATCCCATGCAACCCTGCAACCACAAAGCAAGAAGTCTCTTGTGTCCCCAACACACCTAATAGGTGCACTAGTTCGGCGAAGAGATAGTGAAATACAGGTGGTATAAATAAGTATGAGCGATGGCAACGGCACCGGAAAAGTGCTTTGCCCGGGACGGTAAACAAGCGATGTAGTAACGCAGCGGTAGTAACGCATTAAAACGAGTAAACAAGCAGCGATAGCGATGTTTAGGAACAAGGCCTAGGGATCATACTTTCACTAGTGGACACTCTCAACATTGATCGGATAACGAGAATAAATAGATAGATGCTAGACTCTACACCCTCTTGTTGGATGATGAACACCACTAAGCTGTGTAGGATTACACGAACCCTCAATGCGGAGTTAACAAGCTCCACAATATTCAATGTTCATATTTAAATAACCTTAGAGTGCATGACGGATCAACACAACTAAACCAAGTACTAACATAGCATGCACACTTTGTCACCTTCACACTATGTAGGAGGAATAGATCACATCAATACCATCATAGCAATAGTTAACTTCATAATCTACAAGAGATCATAATCATAGCCTACGCCAAGTACTAACACGGATGCACACACTTTGTCACCATTACACCGTGCGGGAGGAATAAAACTACTTTAATAAAATCACTAGAGTAGCACATAGATAAATTGTGATACAAAACACATTGCAATCATAAAGGGATATAAATAAGCACTTCACTATGCCATTCATAACGGTGAATAAGTATTCGTGAAATATAGCCTAAGAGACCCACACGGTGCACACACTTGTCACCTTTACACACGTGGGACAAGGAGTCTCCGGAGATCACATAAGTAAAACCCACTTGACTAGCACAATGACATCTAGATTACAAGCATCATCATATGAATCTCAATCATGTAAGGCAGCTCATGAGATTATTGTATTGAAGCACATAGGAGAGAGATGAACCACATAGCTACCGGTACAGCCCCGAGCCTCGATGAAGAACTACTCCCTCCTCATGGGAGACAGCAGCGTTGATGGAGATGGCGGTGGTGTCGATGGAGGAGCCTTCGGGGGCACTTCCCCGTCCCGGCGGCGTGCCGAGACGGAGACTCCTGTGCCCCAGATCTTGGCTTCGCGATGGCGGCGGCTCTGGAAGGTTTCTCGTACCGTGGTTTTTTCGTATCGAGGTTTTAGGTCAGGGACCTTTAAATAGGCGAAGAGGCGGAGTCGGAGGGTCAACGAGGCGACGACACACTAGGGGGGCGCGCCCCCCCCCTAGGCCGCGCCGGCCTGTCGTACGGGGCCCGAGTGGCCCCCTCTCGGCGACTCTCGGGTGTCTGGAAGCTTCGTGGAAAAATAGGATGCTGGGCCTTGATTTCGTCCGATTCCGAGAATATTTCCTTACTAGGATTTCGGAACCAAAACAGCGAGAAAACGACAAGCGGCCCTTCGGCATCTCGTCAATAGGTTAGTTCGGAAAACGCATAAATATGACATATAATGTGTATAAAACATGTAGATATCATCAATAATGTGGCATGGAACATAAGAAATTATCGATACGTCGGAGACGTATCATCCCCTGATGTGGATTTTGAGATCAATGGCCACCACTACACCAAGGGGTACTACCTTGCTGATGGTATCTATCCACCTTGGGCTACACTCGTGAAGACAATCCGAAAACCCAACTCAGAGCGAGGAGGCAAGGTTTGCCAAAGAGCAAGAGGCGGCCCGGAAAGATGTCGAGCGGGCGTTTGGCATCCTCCAAGCTCGTTGGGCTATCGTCAGACACCCTGCCAGAGCCTGGGATGTGCAAACTCTGTGGGAGGTGATGACCGTTTGTGTAATCATGCATAACATGATTGTTGAGGTGGAGCGGGATGATTCACTCTTTGATAATGACTGGGAGGGCCAGGGAGAGTTGGTTACTCCTGAAGGTGGTCCAGCATCATTCCAGGACATTCTTCATACACACCATGAAATTCGAGATCTAGCTGTACACAACCAGCTGCAGGCAGATTTGATCGAGCACATGTGGCAGCACGTAGGCAACAATGTTGCAAACAACAATGATGATGGAAATCCCGAAGCCTAAAGAATTTGTAACGTTTTTACATTTTATTTGAATAATACTTTATCATTGATTGCGTGGACAATGTACTGTGTAATAAATTTTGAGCATTTGAAACATTTCTATAATTTATTTGACGTTTATAGTCAATTTACAAGCAAAATCATACAATACAGGGGCGCGACCCATTTCTGCAGCGTTGGGCGCACCGCGCGACCCAAACGGACGCGCGGACGCGGGGCTCCATCCGCGTGTCTGCTCGGCCACCCAAACGGCCCAAAACGGACGGCCCAGCGCGTCCGTTTGGGTCGCGCGGTTCATCTCCAAGCGACGCGACGCAAACGGACGCTCAACGACCGTTTTCGTCCGTCGTGACCGGAAATGCGTCTGGCACCACTTCCAGCGGGTCGACGTAAAGTGACCGAGCCGTCCGCGGAGACGCAAACCTGGCCCAAATATGCGCCTCGGATGCGTCTCTGCGGACGTCCGGAAACGTCCGCTCGCGTCTGGCGGACGTTTTGTCGGGTCCGCCTGGTAGCGACCCTGCGTCAATGTGTCTTCTCAAACGCGCCAGCGACTGCGCCGCTGCGTCGCTGCGTCGCTTCGGCACTCTGCGCCACGTTAATGGCGACGATGCCTCGGCTGCCGAGCGGCCGCCCACCTCCGCCAACCATGTTAATGGCGACGGCACGCGTCCCGCGGCCACCGCATGCCGCCGGCCTATATAAAGGGGCGCACGTTCTTCTTCCTCATCCACTCCTCCAAAGAAACCCTAGCCGCCACAAAGCTCGACCGTAGCGCCGCCTAGGTGCTCCTGCGACGCAGCCAACCCACGAGGAAGTCCATGGCCGGTCCTGGTGGCCGGCGAGGCGGCCGAGGCCGCGGCCCTGGGCGCCCCCGTGGTCGGGGCAGGGGCCGCCGTGGTGGAGCAGCTACGGCCCCACGCTCGCCGTCGCTCGCGCCCTCCTCGTCCTCGCAGGAGGAGCGCCGCTCGAGTTCCTCCTCGCATCGACGACGACCCACTCGCCATCAAGCGGCTATCGGACAAGTTCGCCGAGTTCGTCGACGGTGTCGAGCCGGCGCAGCTTGCGGCTACGGGAGGCCGGCTGCAACTCCGCCGCCGGACCGTGGAGGTCCTGTTCGACGGGCAGAGCAAGATGTACCTGCACACGGGGTGGGACAAGTTCGCCCGTGACCTCGAGCTCGAGCCCGGCTGCCAGCTCACCTTCCTCTACGAGGGGGACGGCGAGATGATTGTCAAGGTGTTCGACGACACAGCCTGCCGCAGGCACTACCACACCGACGACTCCGACTCCGACACCGATAGTTAAAACGTTGAGTGTTCTTTCTTTGCAGCGAATCTGGCTAGGGCCAGACGAAGCCAGTAGTCGAGGTTTCTGGATGTTCGCCTCATCGGTAGAACCAACAAGGGCACCAGCTCCTCCCGCTGGATTTTCCAGTTTTGGTGATTGGGTGTGCCCTCGAATGTTCTTTCTTGGCAGCGAACATACGGAAATCAACACAAGTGGCTTCTTTTTTTAATTTTTTTTTATATTTGTGTCCACCATGGTTCAAACTATGTGTTAGTTTGTGTAAACCATGTTCCAAACTATGTGTTAGTTTGTGTAAAATCATGTTTCAAAATGTTATATTTGAAACTATGTTTAAATGGAGAAGAGGGAAAAAAGGAAGAAGAAAAATGCGTCGCCCCGCTAGAGCAGACCCCAGACGCAAACGGACGCGGGAACAAAAACGATCATTTTTGCGTCCGCAGTGCGACGCAAACGGACGCTCGCGGATATTAAAATGCTGCCCGCTGGAAATGCGCTAACTGGACTGATTGATGGCCATAGACCGTGGTGGGCTTCTTGGTTAGGAAGGTTTTGGGCTGGAACCGTCTCTGTTCCTCTTCCTCTTCCTCCCGCAGCGAGGTCTCCCCACGAATCCGCCTATGTTCATCTTCGCGTACTCGCTAATCACCAGCACTAACTCCTTCGCTGCCGCGACCCTCCGGCGTCCTCGCCACAAATGATCCCGCAGAGACCTAACGGGTCCACCTCACAAATACTAATGAAACCATCGAATATATCCGAGCATTCAACGAGTGGAAACAGATCGATGGAACTCATCCGTTGCTGCCGACTCCAGGTTAAAAACCAGGACATGCTGTCATCCGCATGAAGCACGACATCATGCTCGCGCCTCCATACATGGTGGCTCCCCATTTTAATTTCCTATTATTTTTCAAACCCTCGCCATATGTTTGTCAATCTTTTAGGCTGTGCTCCGCCCGGCTCGAGAGTTGATCCATAAATCCCCCCGCCACCTGATTTGATTGGATTTTAGTTGGATAGTACAAGCTGTTCGAGATCCACAAAATTCGTTGAGAAGCGGCCACCCGCATCTGAAATTCGTTGACGAACGCTACGGGTAGAGATCTGAAAAATTCGTGCTCTCCGAATCTCCAGAGTAAGAGTAGATCTCTGCATTCATAATAAAATTTTGGTCCCTCATTTGTGTTCATGTTGATCTTCTAATCCACCTCCATCGTCTTTAAGGGTGTCAAGTGGGATCCCACTTTTGTCCCACTTGTAGTATAATTTAACTTTTTTAGTTCAAATTTTGATGTCAAAATTTGAACTACATAGTACAAAATGACATCTCATCGGGATCCCACCTTGACACCCTATTCGTCTTGCCACTTTCTGCAATCATGTTACTTTCTTGCTGTGATAAAATTCCCACGCGAACTGACATCCATGCCCTGGATTTTTATGCATCAATCATATGTGTATTGCTTAGCTGATGATCTTCTAATGTACGATGGCTCACAGTTTTTAGCCGTTGTTGTCATGGCAGCATGTTATATTTTCATCAGGATCCACCATAAGGAACTTTTTTCCGACAGTCTCGTGGTTCATACAAACCTCGATTGGGCTGCCATTTATAGTGGGATAAAAGGTCCTCCAAATTATGCTAGCTGAATAACTTCTGTCAACAGCATACAATTGGTGCTTTAAGCACATGCTTTGTATTCTTCTTGCAGGTTAATGTTACAAGTGCATTAGAAAAAGAAGTACTCTGCGTTGATTTTTGTACCATTGCTCCGGGTTGTGTTAAAAAATGTAACAATGTATTCGCTCAATACACAATCTTGGCCACGAGTCACAAGAAGGTTCTTCATGTCTGCATTCTTGCTCAGCTATGTGCAATTACCAACTACTGAGCATATCTTTTGAGGTCCGATTCAAGTTTGATTGACCTTGGCTATTTCTATGAATATGTAGAAATTATTTACCCACAGCAATAGCACAACAATCGTGATGCTATCCACCTTTTATTCAATTTAGTATATTGCAAGATGCCCTGTTTATCATCCAATTCAGTCAGGTGATGTTGTACCATATATGAAGACTGCTGAGAAGTCTGTCTTCAGTTCTTTACCGAGGAATGCAGAGAAGTCAGTCTTCTGTTCTTTACCAAGGAATGGGAAGAAGACATTGGAGGCAACACAACACACGCTGAACAAACCTCAACTTGCCTATTTTGTGTAACTGGTGGAAACTACTAATTTCCAGTTCATCCAGGAAGGAGTTATTAATTAAGACGAAGAAGAACTGGGTGGGGATATGCCTTTCCCATAACAATAGAAAGAATCCAAGCCAATATACACTACACTATCACTATAGAGTTTTCGCCATTTTCATATAATACTACTGCCAACCACATTGGATCTATGGTCAGTCCATTGTATGTTATAGTATACTGATGTTATCTTCAGCCATTTCTTCATTGTTGGAATAATGAATCTGTTTAATAGTGAAGTTAAGTGAACAGTATGGATGATCAATATACTTTAGATTTCCTTTTTCCCCATTCCAAGCTATCAACAATCCCTTGCTCTAAGAACACACCTAAGCCAAGATCACCCGGATGACCTGCGAGCATTACACATGTGACAACGATCGCCATAGGGGAGGCATTCAATGCGGAGGATACGGCGGAGATCACCACGTACAAGGAGGATGAGGCCCACGAGGCTACGTTTGGGTTGTACCACAAAGGGATTGGGGCTTTGGCGGAGACCACAACTTGCAATATGGTGGTGCTCGTGAGGAGGCCATGTCGGCGACTCAAGCGGAGGATGAGGCACTGATGATGGCAATGACGCAGGAGCCCACGAACGACATCGACGACAAGGTCGACGTCCGGCGATGAGCAGCGGGACCAACTCGTATCGTTCGAGACCGCCACCGCGATGAGTCTGCCCACCAGCTCATGGCTCCCGAGCGGCCATACCTATCAGACATTAGGGTCCACACTCGGCGACCACGACATCCAGACGCGATGTGTTGCACTGCTCCCTAGATATGATGACCCGTCAAAAGCGTGAGGCGGTGGTGGAGGCGAGGCGGAGCCGACAGAAAAGGTCGACGCGAAGAACCGAGAGATGGAGGACGCAGTGGTGGCTTTGGAGGCGACATAGAGAGAGGGAGATAGAGGAGAGAGAGAGAAAGAGGGAGAGAGAGAGAGGGAGAAATCCCAGTTCGACGTCGAGAAGACTATGATAATAAAGAGGAATAGAGCACGTCGTGACGCTGAAATGGTAGCAGCGCTATTGCGCTGAAAGGAGAAATTTGATAACAGAGACCGAGCAGCGCGATAGCCAGGATAAAGCATCGTCATGCTGACTTGGCTGCAACGCTCCAGGCAGAGGCACACATCAATATGGTCGTCCCCTCCGGCCCCACCGAGGCGGATGACGACGAGGAGTAGACGTATTGTCGTAGGGCGCAAGACGGCAAGTACATACGGCCATCGTAATTTATGTTTAAATTCCATGTGATGAGCACTATCTAATTTTAACGAAACTCAAATCTACCTATGTTTGTATGTTTTGTGTCTCCGCATTTACATCCTAAATTTAAACTACTGTCCATGCCTTCCCATCCATTAGGGTTGTGCCAGTAGGACGCATATTCTGTCTCCTCATGTTTGCGCCGACCAAAACGGACAACCACATCCTGGTTGGGTCGGATAGCTAGGGAAGGTTGGATTTCTCGAACTATTCTATATGGCGTCTTGGCTTTGGCTTTCGGGGAGTGCAAAGTTGGCACCCCTCCGGCGCTACAAATACTTGTACGGAGTAGCACATTAAGGTAATACCTAGGCTAAAATATGTCAAGGTTTATTGAACACGGGACAAGTATTTAAGAGCGGAGAGTCAAGAACTGCAAGTAAGCTTATTAGCTGAAATTCCAAGTTGTATAATTGAACTCTAATCCAAATGCCTCATCTAATTAATTAACTTGAATTTAAACAGTTAGCTAGAAAACAAAAACAAAAACTAAGATTAGTGTCGAGAGACCGTTTTTAGCTCCCGTTAACCATACTCTGGAGATCATTAGAGTATATTGATTTGCACCGTAAGAGCGCTCAACCCCTTCGACCCCGCGGAGACACCTTCTCTAGCGACTTGAGAAACCCTACCCACCCCTCCCCCCACCGTCGGCCCTCATCGGCTTCTCCATGTCGCTTCTGCCGCCGGCCCTTGTCGTGGTAACGGGGTAGCCATTTTCCAATGATAGGTGAACATCCGCCGCATCGAGTGTCGGAGACTAGACGCCGGGGAGGAGGCCCCCTGGTAGTGGTGGAAGCACTCGATGATGTGGTAGTGTGGATGGCGCCCGCGCAATACAACTAGTGTGGCGATAGTGACGACATGGGAGACCTAGCGCGGCGGGAGGATAAAATGGATCAGATGGGGCTCAGATCAGCAGTAAAGATCTCCCTCGGCAGATGGTGTCATTGCCTCCGATAGGAGGCCGAGCGAGGTCTTGCTACCAACAGGACCGAGATTTGTGGCGCGCTATCCGGGCGCATTGGCCAAATGAGCGCAGCTAGGCCTGTGGCACGACTCCCCCTCGAGCACAAGAGCACAAACGACGTCGGGATGGAAACCTCGAGTATGTTGTCGCTGGTCTCACAAGTGAGGAGTCTGTGGTGGGTATGCATGTGGTTACTTGCTTGGTTTTCTTGTCGACAAGGTGGTGGATGTCATGCGACGTCCCCGAGAGGTTGTGCTTGTGTACCCAGGCGTTGGCTTTATGTCGGGCCGACAGATTCGGATGAGTTGGTGTGTGATGACCCACAAGTATAGGGGGTGTATCGTAGTACTTTCGATAAATAAGAGTGTCGAACCCAACGAGGAGCAGAAGGTGTTGACAAGCAGTTTCGATGAAGGATTCACTGTAAATGCTCACGGACAAGTATTCGGGGGTTTTGATATAGCGAGATGAAATAAGTACAAGTAAGTAAAATGCGAGAGTAATAATTGCAGCGAGTGGCCCAATCCTTTTTAGCACAAAGGACAAGCCGGTTTGTTTACTTATAATGACCAAACGTTCTTGAGGACACACGGGAATTTAGTCTAGTGCTTTCGCTTCATATAGCTGATTAATCTTCATTGTTTTGATAAGTGTCGTGTGGGTGAACCTATGCTAATGCACCGCCCTTCCTAGGACTAATACATACTTGTGATTATACCCCTTGCAAGCATCCGCAAATACAAGAAAGTAATTAAGATAAATCTAACCACGGCCTTAAACTCTGAGATCCCGCTATCCCTCCTCGCATCGATATACCAACGGGGGTTCGGGTTTCGTCACTCCGGCAACCCCGCAATTAGCAAACGAATACAAGATGTATTCCCCTAGGCCCATAAATGGTGAAGTATCATGTAGTCGACGTTCACATGACACCACTAGAAGAATAACACCACAACTTAAATATCATAACATTGAATATTACCCAACATAATTCACTACTAACATTTAGACTTCACCCGTGTCCTCAAGAACTAAACGAACTACTCACGAGACATCATATGGAACATGATCAGAGGTGATATGATGATGAATAACAATCTGAACATAAACCTTGGTTCAATGGTTTCACTCAATAGCATCAATAACAAGTAGAAATCAATACCGGGAGAGTTTCCCCTATCAAACAATCAAGATCCAACCCTAATTGTTACAGCGGTGACGAGGTGCAGCGGTGGAGATGGCGGTGATGATGATGAAGATGATGGTGATGATGATGGAGATGATGTCCAGCTCGATGACGGCGACGATGGCGTCGATTTCCCCCTCCGGGAGGGAATTTCCCCGGCGGATTTCAGCCTGCCGGAGAGCTCTTTCTCTCCGGTGTTTTCCGCCCCGCGAGGCGGCTGTGACTCTTCGCGACTATCCTCCGGAGCTTAGGTTTTCGGGACGAAGAAGTACGCGAAGGAGAGGAGGCCAGAGGGGGCTGTGGGCCCCCTCCCCACATGGCGGCGCGGCCAGGGCAGGGCCCGTGCCGGCCTATGAGGAGGCACATGGCGGCCCTCCTCGGCTCCTCCTTTTGGCTACCTCCGTCTTCCGGAAAAATAGGATTTTCGGTATAATTCCCGTCGGTTGTTGATCTTCCGAAATGTTGCATTTCGACGGTGCTTTTCCGACAGAATCCCGACTCCGTTGCGCGATTCTCCAATAGTCTTGAAACATGCAAAATAGATGAAATAACATAAGTATCATCTCTAAATATGAAATATATCAATGAATAACGAGTAAATTATGATATAAAATAGTGATGCAAAATGGACGTATCAGTGTGATAGATGTGGTTTGTGGTCAGTTGCCCTCTATAGTTTGGGCTACGTGTTAGCGGTTCGTGCGGCATTGCAACTAGAGAGGGAGCGGCGGTATGTCAGGCGGTGACCCAAGAAGGTGGTGGTCTTGGTTGATGATGTCTACGCACGCTTCTATTCTTGTAGTCAGTGTTGAGCCTCTAAGTCCGGAGGCTTGTAGAACAGCGAGCAAAGGTAGAAGTCAAAGATGTCCCTCTCAACCACTGCAATTACGATACAAGAAGTCTCTTGTTTCCCCAATACACCCAATACACTTGTCGGGTGTATAGGTGCACTAGTTCGGCGAAGAGATGGTGAAATACAAGCAAAGACTACAGCTAATAATTCCTTTTCGGTTGTAGCATAATTTCTTTGAGCAGCATCAAGAGTTTTACTAGCATAATGAATAACATTCAATTTTTTATCTACTCGCTGTCCAAGAACAGCGCCTACAGCAAAATCACTAGCATCACACATAATTTCAAAAGGTAAATTCCAAGCAGGAGGTTCAACTATAGGAGCAGTTGTTAAGGCTTTCTTTAGAGTTTCAAAAGCTTCCTTACAATCATCATCAAAAAACAAAAGGTACATCTTTTTGAAGAATATTAGTAAGAGGCTTTGAAATCTTGGAGAAATCTTTAATAAATCTCCTATAAAATCCAGCATGACCAAGAACACTACGAATACCTTTAACATCCCTAGGATAGGGCATCTTCTCAATTGCTTCAACTTTAGCTCTATCAACTTCAATACCTCTCTCGGAAATTTTAGGTCCCAATACAATTCCTTCAATAACCATAAAGTGGCATTTCTCCCAATTAAGAACAAGGTTAGTTTCTTCACATCTCTGCAAAACTTTATCAAGGTTTCGCAAGCAATTATCAAAAGAATTCCCATAGACAGAAAAATCATCTATGAATACCTCTACAATATTCTCACAAAAGCCATGAAAAATAGCAGACATGCATATTTGAAAAGTAGCAGGAGCATTACATAAACCAAAAGGCATACGTCTATAAGCATAAGTTCCATAGGGACAAGTGAAAGTGGTTTTCTCTTGATCTTTAGTTTTAACAGCAATTTGTGAAAACCCAGAATAACCCTCAAGAAAGCAAAAATGAGTATTTTTAGACAACCTTTCTAACATTTGATCAATAAAAGGTAAAGGGTAATGATCTTTCTTAGTAACCTTATTAACTTTTCGATAATCAATGCACATTCTATACCCTACAACTACTCTTTGAGGGATGAGCTCATCATTATCATTAGGCACAACGAGTCATTCCTCCTTTCTTAGGAACACAATGCACGGGACTAACCCATCTACTATCGGCAATAGGATATATAATACCAGCTTCAAGAAGTTTTAATACCTCATTCCTTACCACATCCTTCATCTTAGGAATTAGACGACGTTGATGTTCAACAACAGGCTTTGCATCATCTTCCATGTTGATAGCATGTTGGCAAATAGAGGGAGAAATCCCCTTCAAGTCATCAAGAGTGTAGCCAATAGCTCCTCGGTGTTTCTTCAATATTTCCAATAACCGTTCTTCCTCAAAATCTGAAAGCTTAGAACTAATAATAACAGGATATATTTTCTTATCATCAATATGAGCATACTTAAGATTATCAGGCAATGGCTTTAAATCAAAAACAGGATCTTCCTTTGGTGGTGGTGTTGTACCTAAATCTTCAACCGGCAAGTCATGTTTAAGAATAGGTGACGAAGGAAAATTTCATCAAGCTCATTTCTTTCTTCCCTAAAGACTTCACTCTCACTATCCTCCAAATGTTGCTTGCAAAGGATTATTAGGAGCAAGAGCAATAGACGCACACTTGTTCAACTCTAAAATCATTATTAGGCAAATCAGCTTTATAAGGAGTTTTGGCAAATTTAGAGAAATTAAACTCATAAGATTCACAAGTATTTAGGAAAATCTTGCAATCTATAACAGCTCCACAAGTATTTAGGAAAGGTCTACCAAAAATAATAGGACAAGACTTACTTGCAGCGAGAACCAAGTACCAAAAAGTCGGCCAGGATATTTAATCTTACCACATAGAACTTCCACATCTCGAACAATACCAACCGGAGAGATAGTTTCTCTATTAGCTAGCCGAATAACCACATCAATATCTTCAAGTTCACAAGAACCAATTTCATGCATGATCTCCATATAAAGCTCATAAGGAATGGCGCTAATACTTGCACCAATGTTACATAAACCATAATAACAATGATCACCAATTCTAACGAGAGAGCATAGGAACAACGGCTTCCCTAGACTTATTAGGATGCGAAACAATATTAGAAGCATCTTCACGGAAAATAATATGACCATGTTCTACATTTTCGGTCACAAGATCTTTAACTATTGCAATAGCGAGGTTCAACCTTTATTTGTTCTTCGGGTTGTATAGGTTTCTTTGCACTTTTATTAACCGCACTAGTTATAACAGAGTACTCATTCATTTTAGCGAGGAAAGGAGTTTTTTCAATATAAGCTTCGGGAAGAATATGATCAACGGTTTCAATATAAACTCTTCTTTGTTGCGTGTAAATGATCCGAACAAGAAGTATCCAGACAAAGTCTTATCTTGAAAAGACAGGTCTTGCATAGAAATTATCAATAATAATATTACCAGGAAGCTCATGAATGGGGCATTTGAGCATTAAAGACTTCAATCTCCCACATGCTTGGGCAATACTCTCTCCATCATGAGGCCAGAAATTATATATGCGGTTCCGATCTTTGTGAATTTCACTTGGAGGATAGAATTTAGAATAAAATAAAGGCACAATGTCCTCCCAATCAAGAGAATCCCTATTCTTCAGCAATTTATACCAATGCGCTGCTTTACCAGACAGCGATATAGACAATAGTTTCTTCCTAACTTCATCCATAGCAATACTGCACATTTGAATAACCCGCATAATTCATGTAAAAATAGTAAATGATCACCGAGCATGGACGAGTTCCATCCCCTTCACGGCGGTTATCCACAACACGTTCAATAATTTTCATAGGTATTTTGTATGGAACCTCTTTCTCACCTGGCGCCTCATCCACTACCTTTGCGGTAGTAGCGAGATTTTCCAAAGAGGAATTCAAGAGAAGACCTCTCCATAATGAATTATAGCGACGGCGAGAAATAAAAACAGCACGTACGATAAAAGTTTCCCTTACCAATTCCACTTACCAATGGCGCTTCACTCCCCGGCAACGGCGCCAGAAAATAGTCTTGATGACCCACAAGTATAGGGGGTGTATCGTAGTACTTTCGATAAATAAGAGTGTCGAACCCAACGAGGAGCGGAAGGTGTTGACAAGCGGTTTCGATGAAGGATTCACTTTGTAAATGCTCACAAACAAGTATTCGGGGGGTTTTGATATAGCGGATGAAATAAGTACAAGTAAGTAAAATGCGAGAGTAATAATTGCAGCGAGTGGCCCAATCCTTTTTAGCACAAAGGACAAGCCGGTTTGTTTACTTATAATGACCAAACGTTCTTGAGGACACACGGGAATTTAGTCTAGTGCTTTCGCTTCATATAGCTGATTAATCTTCATTGTTTTGATAAGTGTCGTGTGGGTGAACCTATGCTAATGCACCGCCCTTCCTAGGACTAATACATACTTGTGATTATACCCCTTGCAAGCATCCGCAAATACAAGAAAGTAATTAAGATAAATCTAACCACAACCTTAAACTCTGAGATCCTGCTATCCCTCCTGCATCGATATACCAACGTGGGTTCAGGTTTCTGTCACTCCGGCAACCCCGCAATTAGCAAACGAATACAAGATGTATTCCCCTAGGCCCATAAATGGTGAAGTATTGACATAGGCATCCCAAATGGGCCTGCCAAAGATAGTACCCGGGGTTTATCGAAGGCCCATTACCCGAAGGATAAGAAGGTTCGGGAGCCCAAGATATGTTAAGGAAAGTAGAGTTGTAATAAGAAGTGTTGTTTGTAAATACGGCGGGATGAGTTAGAAACCGTCCCGAACTGCGTAACTTGTACAAAACGAAACCCTCGGCTCCACCTCTTATATAAAGGGGGAGTCGAGGGACGAGGAGATCATCGAATCATTGTACGCAAACCCTAGTTTTCATATTCGTCGAGTACTTTTCGGTTGAAACCTTCGAGATCTACTTGCCCTCTACTTCTAACTAAACCCTAGCCTACAATCCATAGGCATTGATAAGTTAATCCCTTGTCAATTGGCGCCGTACGTGGGAATTAGAGGCGTAAGGATCTGATCTCGATGGCACGTTCAAGATCTTCGACATCGTCAACCGGGAGCAACACTATGGATCGAGGTAAACGGATCGTCTGCTGGTCTTGTTGATTTTGTTCCTCACCCACCCTCCCGTTTGGATGCATATGCGTATACGGCGGAGCCCTTGGAGATGAAGTTCGGAAAGTTCCACTTTCGCGTCGAGAAGGAAGGATCGTATCGTGTCGAAATTCCGATTTCGTCGGGATCGTCGGCGGTCGATTCTGATTTTTCAAGCTATGCATCGTCAACTGAGTCGGAAGAAGAAACTTCGGCAACACGTTACGTCAGCATCGAACAAGAGAGAAACTCGCCAAGATCTTCGGTGACACATCGTTTGAGTCATGCAACGGACTCATATATAAGCGATGGCTCAAGCGATGTCGACGATTACGACTTCATCGACAAATCCATCACGGTGGGCAAGGTCTTCATCAATCTCAACAATGATGTCACCAAACCCAACATAGATCCGAGTGCCAAATATCATCGGATTTATGCTATCGAAAATCAAGAGGAAACATCGGAGGCTTTCGACGAGTTGGGAAATCCTTTTGTCGATCCCTCGGATCTAAGGAGAGGTATGGGCACTAAATATGTCGGGCCCACACCACGCGTCGAGTTCAACTTCCACGAGCAGCTTGGGATAGAGCGGCAAAAGCCCTAGATGGTTCGGAGCCAATGACGACGACGGCCACGGCTCAAGAAGCGCAAGCTTATCAATATAGGCTCGCACGAATTGTCCGAGAAATAGAAAAACGAGACGGACTGAGTTGAACGGGAGAAAGGAGGCGGCACGCATCCCGGCGGGGAGAAGGGCGGATCTAAGTGGACAATCTAGAGTTTCGGGTGATAGCCACCGGGAGGCTCGGAACAGAGGAAGATCAAGGTTACAACACATACCCGAAGCAGAAAGAGAGCACTTGGTTCAAAACCTCGACATGTCTTTTATGTCGATAGATACAAGAGGAAATATTATCCCTAAGACACCAGAAGCTGGGTATATGGCGACACAAGCTTACATCCTTGCATCCGAGGCCACCCCCGGGAGATCCAAGGGAAACATTATACAACATGGCGTTGGCGGGGGTTGGAGCTATGGGGACGGCGTTCGTAGCAACGCCTCCCGAAGGAGCGGCAAGGCAAAATAGTCCACGACCTGCGGCGGCAACGGCGGCAGCTCCGGAAGGACCAAGTGGAGCAAGAGATACGGGAGCACAAGCAAGGGTCGATAGAGCGAGGCAAAGCGAGAAGAGATCATCGGCGGTCCCCGGAGCTTAATGACGAGGATATGTGCGGTCTACCGTGCTTCACGAGACGAGTCCGAAAAACTCGAGTCCCCTCGGGATTCAAGTTACCCGATCACTTCAAAAAGTTCGACGGCCTGCAAGATCCGGAGGACGGCTAATTGATTACCTCGAGACGGTGAAGCTAGCTGGAGGAACTAGAGCAACAGCCATGCAAAGTATTCGGGTGCACTTAAGTGGAGCCGCACGATCTTGGATCAAAAAACTCCCGCCGAGGATCCATCGACGAGTTGGGAAAGTTTCGAGGACGTATTCGTCAAGAACTTCGGGTCCACGTGCAAAAAACCTGCGTCGTTAGAAGAGCTGAGGGCATGTCGACAAAAGCCGGATGAGTCAATGAGAAAATATATCCAAAGGTGGAACATCATAAAAAACTCGGCGAGAAAATATATCGACGAGAGAGCAATAGATGCGTTTGCGGCGGGAATTAGGCGTGGAGATTTTGTCGAGGATTTGGGAAGGACCAATCCAAAAACGGTATCCGCGTTGATGGAGATAGCAAATAGATGGGCGGACGGAGAAGACGCTGTCCACAATAAACGACACGAGGTCGCCGGAGGAGGACCGTGGTCGAAATTATCAATTGAGGCGACGATTTCCTCGGCGGTATCGGAACTACGACGCTCCGGGGCAAATTTCGGGCTGGATTCCGAGCCGGCGCGAGGAGGAAATAATAGAGATGATTATCGGAGAAGTAATGAGCGAGAAAAGCGACAATAGAGACGACTCCCGCAATAGACAAAATAGTGGGCCGAGGTTTCCAAGACCTTTCGTGTCCCCCGAAGAAATGCTGAACGGACCGTGCCAGATGCACTTCTTCCTCGACGGCAACGGGAAAAGACGGTCGGGGCACTGCGAGAAAGGCTGTCGAAATTTTCGAGGCAATGTTTAGATACGCGAGAAAATGCTCACGCTCGAGCAGCACGAGAGAAATCCTCGGGAGCCCGGGAGTGAAGTTCACCTACCGCCACCTCCCGCGATTACGGAAGACAATCGGCATCGGCTCGGAATAGCGGCCGCACCTCCACCACCACCTTACGTTGATCCTAACTCAAACGGAGCGGTGTCGATGATTCAGAAGGGAAGGCCGTCCAACAGAACTCAAAAAGTAATCTCGAGACAAGTGTTCATGGCAGAGAAAATGCCTCCACCAACGGTTGAGTACCTCAATTGGTCAGGGCAAGACATTGGCTTCACCATAGCGGACCATCCGCAGCAAGTTCCTCGACCGGGGCGGTCGGCACTTATTCGCCGGCGGTTATTGCGGGTTTTGATGTTTCTCGAGTATTCATAGATGGTGGCAGCAGCTTAAACCTTATGTATGCGAGATACATTGAGGAAGATGAACATATCCTTAGCAAACCTGAAGCCAACAGACACAAGGTTCCACGGCATCACACCAGAAAAACCAAGTTACCCATTGGGAAAGATCAACCTCGACGTTCGGTTTGGAACCCGAGAAAATTATAGAATCGAGAAGCTGGAGTTTGAAGTCGTGGATTTTCCATCGCGAGTACCACGCTTTGTTGGGACGACCGGCATATGCTAGATTTATGGCGGTACCACACTATACATACATGTTATGGAGATTGCACTGGACCCAAGGGACCAATCACGGTCAAAGGGAGTTTCGCCTTAGGCGATAAGTGCGACAAGGATTTCCATCGGTTATCGAAACCTTCGGGATGCAAGCTGAATACTTGGCGTCGAAAAGCATGAGCTGATTACGACGTACGCCGGACGTTGGAAGGCCAAACAAAGAATCAACTTTCAACACGAGAGAAAAATTCTAAGGAGGTGCGGATTCACCCGACGGATCCAAAAAAGACGACATCCATTGCAAACAACATGGATATCGCATAGGAAAGCGCGCTCGTCGAGTTCCTCCGTGAGAACTGGAAAATTTTCGCATGGTGTCCAGCCGACATGCCGGGAGTACCCGGGGAACTTGCCGAGCACCACCTAAATTTGGATCCAACGGCGAAACCAATCGGACAACCTTTGCGGCGTTTTCGGAACCAAACCGCAAAGCCATGCTATCGAGAAATAAATCGACTAGAGGAAGCTGGTTTTATCGGAGAGATATCTACGAAGCCACATGGGTAGCTAACCCGGTGATGGTGCCGAAGAAAAACACGACAGGTCCTTCGCATGTGCGTCGACTTTACGTGTCTCAACAAACATTGCCCTAAGGATCACTTTCCCCTCCCAAGGATCGATCAAATCATCGACTCCACGGCAGGTTGTGAACGTCTTTCCTTTTTGGATGCATACTCTGGTTATAACCAGATCAGATTAAAAGAAGATGATGAAGCCAAAACGGCGTTTATTACACCTTACGGCGTGTTTTGCTACAAGACAATGCCCTTTGGTCTAAAAAATGCGGGAGCAACATATCAGAGGATGATGCAGAAGTGTTTAGCAACACGGATCGGGAAAAACGTGCAAGTATACATTGATGATGTCGTCATAACGTCAAAAAAGGGGCAACGCTGATCGAGGATCTCAAAGAAACTTTTGACAACCTCGACAAATTACTGCCTCAAGCCGAACCCGACGAAGTGTTCTTTTGGCGTCCCAGCGGGAGAACTTACGGGGTTTCTAGTTTCAGCAAGAGGGATTGAAGCAAATCCCGACAAAATACAAGCCATAGTAACAATGAGAAAGCCAACAAAGTTGAAAGAAATACGAGCGGCTAGCTGGGCGAGTCGCGGCTTTGAGCGGATTCGTCGCCGAGTTAGGAGAAAAAGCGTTACCATTTTATGCAGCGATAAAACAAGGAGATAAATTCCGGTGGAACGAAGAGGCCGATAGAGCTTTCGAGGATCTGAAGCGAAAAATCTCGACACCACCAATCCTGGTGGCTCCAAAGGAAAAGGAACCTCTCTGTTGTATATTGCGGCCACACCCCAAGTGGTTAGCACGGTGTTAGTTGTCGAAAGAGAAGAAGAAGGGAAAATCCATGGAGTGCAGCGGCCAGTATACTTCGTGAGCGAAGTCTTGTCGCCCTCAAAACAAAGGTACCCTCAGTACCAAAAACTAGCATATGGAGTGTTCACGACAGCACGAAAATTGCGCCACTATTTTTCGGCACACCCGATCATAGTGGTCAACGAAGCTCCCTTGTCAAATATACTGAACAATCCAGAAGCTACGGGTCGTGTCTCCCTTTGGGGAATAGAACTTTCCCCTCGAGACATCACGTACGAAAAAAGAAAAGCAATAAAGTCGCAAATACTGCCGGACTTCATCGCGAGTGGATGGAGTTGCAAAATACGGGACCTCCAGATTTTTCGAGAACCTGGACTATGAACTTTGATGGGTCCAAGAGACTAGAAGGGGCTGGCGCGAGGAGTAGTACTCATATCACCTGAAGGCGACAAGTTGAAGTACATCCTTCGGATGACGTTCCCTAACGCATCTAACAATGAAGCAGAATATGAGGCTCTCATACACGGGATGAAGATGGCGAAAGCACTGCGGAGCAACTCGATTAAAAATCTTTGGCGATTCACGGTTGGTAGCTCGGCAAGTTATGAACCAATGTGACGCGGTCAATGATAGCATGATGGCATACAAGGAGGTGTACAATGAGCTCGAGAAGTTATTCGATGGATGCGAAGTAAATCATATTAGTAGATTGAGCAACGACGAAGCCGACGTTCTTGCAAACATCGGGTCGCGGTGCCTTGCGGTCCCACCGAGGTGTATTTTGGGAAGAGATAACGAGAGAGATCCACTGAGTCGACAAAATCAAAAAAGAAGGAGAAGAAACCCTCGGGGGCTACCAAGGAGAAGCAAGAGGAAGAAGAAGAAGAGCAAGACCTGGTCATGGTAATACAGATACCGTGGATGCAGCCATACATATCATATATACTCGGGAAAGAAATACCCGACGATCCGGTCGAGGCAAGGCGAGTAATTCGACGCTCCAAAGCTTTCACGGTGGTTAAGGGAGAATTATATAAGAGAAGTATTTCGGGCGTCTTGCAAAGGTGCGTCACACACGAAGAAGGAAGAATAATTCGAAGGATGTACACGAAGGAATATGTGGCCACCACGCAAGTAGTCGAGCTATCGCGGCCAAGGTTTTTCGGGCAGGATTCTACTTGGTTAACGGCAATTGAGGACGCTAAGGACATAGTACGAACTTGCGACGCGTGTCAAAGGTTTGCCGCAAAACCTCACTCTCCGGCGAGCAGAGCTAGCACCAATACCTTTGTCGTGGCCCTTTGCACAATGGGGACTCGATATGGTGGGCAAGTTACACAAATCGTGGCCAGGGAGGAAAGGAATACATGCTAGTAGCTGTCGACAAATTTACAAAGTGGATAGAAGCGAAGCCGATAAATTCACCGGACGGAGCATCTGCAGGTAAAATTCATAAAAAGCCTCGTCTTCGGATTTGGAGTGCCCCACGGCATCGTCACAGACAACGGCAGCAATTTCACATCCAATGAATTCAAAGACTATTGCAAAGAGGTGGGTATCAAGCTGAACTTTGCGTCAGTTGCACATCCTCAAACCAATGGGCAAGTCGAGAAAGCCAATGGCATCATCTGCAATGGCATCAAGAAACGTCTGTTGGGACCTTTAGAAAAAGCTCGACATACCTGGCCTGAAGAACTACCAAGTGTGCTGTGGAGCATCCGAACAACTCCAAATACGGCGACACAAGAAACCCCGTTTTTTCTGGTCCATGGCGCGGAAGCGGTACTTCCAATAGAAATAGAGCACGACTCCCCTAGAGTCACGAGCATATGATGAAGAAGCGTCAAGGACAGCATTGGAAGACGATGTAGATGCACTCGACGAAGCTCGAGACGAAGTACTATCAAGGGTCACCAAATATCAACGGGACTTGAAAAATTATCACGGTCGACGTTTGCGGCCAAGATCTTTTCAAGTGGGGGACTTAGTTCTTCGGCTCACGCAAAAAAGTCATGAAAAACTCGAGTCACCATGGCTTGGTCCCTATATCGTCACGGAAGTAATTGGAGGAGGAGCATACGGAATAAAGGACAAGAAGACGGGGGTGGAGGAGCAAAACCCCGGAACGTGGCGCAACTCGGGCGGTTCTACGCCTAGAGCTAAAATATAGTCCTTGTAAAAACTTCAATGTCTCGAAACGCCCACGAGTTTTCGGACGCACTCTTTTCCTTTTTCGGGGCACCAAGTGGGGCCGGGAAAGGTTTTTAATGAGGGCGGGCTCGTGGTGCTGCAATATAATAAAGATAGTGGAGATATACTTCTTATTTTTCGACACGCTCGGGGGCTCAAACGCCCAAGTCTCAAAATACATACAATATAGATTCACTGAAATATTTCGCCTTGGTACATTAATACCTCGCCAAATATAACAAAATCGGAAGACAACAATCATAAATATAGTGTACACATCAAAAAACGTAAGTGCCTTGGTTTAAAAACCTCGCCATGCAAATATAGAACTTCGACATCAAAGATACTCAAAAATGGGCAATCTACCCAAGGGACAAACAAAGATGTCTTATTCCAGTAGAAAAAATAGATTTCAAGGAAGGAAAAATAGTGCAATCTTCGCCTAGTTAGGCTCGGGGGCTTCAACAACATAGAGGACCTCAGCAATATACAATAAAATCCTTCGGAAACATAAAAAAGAGAAGGGACATTAAAAAAGAGTGAGATATAAGGTTTCCAATATAATACAAGTCGGTTAAATCCCAAGATAGTATCTACGGACAAGCCCCTGGTTGTCTTATGCTCAGCATAAGAACCCTTGGTAAAAAACTCCGAGTCCATCCGAAGAAGTTCATCTATCATCGATTCAGCTACGGGAGCTACCATTGCATCGATTGAGTCAATATCATTTTTTCGACGCGTTTTCTTGGCCGGGCAACCGAGCAACAATCTTCGTCGGGTCCAACTTTGGATAACAAATGTTTATCATAATCATGGCAAATCTCGCTCCAGCGGTGAGTTGAGCCCGCACAAAGTTATGGATGCGAGGAGCATCTCTCGAATACCTCCAATAATTCGGGAAGAGTTTTGGAACCTCGTTTCGCGGAAACAGATTCCTATAGACAAGGGTTAATGTCGACGTGCAAAAGCTGAGAAAATCGCGCACCTGGCAAGCACGATCTTGGAACCTAACAATTTGTTGGGTTCGTTCGGGAGTGACCGAGAACAAACACCCATGATTAAGGGAGAGATTAACAAGAAGATTTGTCCTCTCATTCACTCTACGATCTTCGACGGCGAGAATCAAGAGCTGAGCTCGTTAAAAGCGACGGGGCAAGAAATTGGAAGAAAGGCACGAGCAAGATAAAGAAGAGGCATCAAAAGAAAGCAAAAACGTACCTAGCATATCCGTGCTAGCTTCCGGCATTAGCTCAAGCATACTATTTTCTCGGGTTGTGGCTCCCTTTGCTTCCGATACGGCAGCACCCCTAGCAGCCACAGCTTCTTCGGCTTGATGAAGAGCAAGTTTTTCTCCTTCGAGGCTTTTCGAGATTGTTCCATCATGGCCAAAGTTTGTTTCTTCATAGACTGAAGTTGTTGTCGAAGTTCTTGCAAATCTTCCGACAAATGTCCGCTTGATGAACTCTCGAGGAGATTATGGTCGACTAGTATTTTCTTCGAGAAGGAAGATGCGAGGTGAAGCAGCGGCGGAACAAGGAGGAGTCGAGTAGTTATCAAATATTAACTGGAAAAGAAAGGCCCCAGGATCAATGAAAAGCACGAAGGGAAATTTCATTACTTGCTAGAAAATTTACATGAGTATTACAAAAGAAAGTTCTCCAGGAGGACTAAGTGAGTAATTGTCGCCAAGGCTAAAATGGCGACAAGAGCAAAAGAAACAGAAAAAGAAACAAGGAGGCATGCAACTAGACCTCCGGCCTCGAGGAGCTAGGAGTCGAAGTTGGCTTGATCCCGAGATACGCCAAGATTTTCTTCGTGTTGGGCTTGGCCGCCTTAATCAGTGACTTCCATCTCGACTGTTCTATCTGATCGGTGTCGCCAACCTTCATCCAGTCGAGAGTCTGTTGGCTGTCAGCAACCAGAGCAACGGTATTTTCAACAGCCACCTTCATATTTTCATGGCGCATCTTCGGTCCAAGATCTTCCGATGAATTGAAAAGCTTGGCAAGGGCAAGGAAAGTCGAAGGTTCCTCTTTCTTCGGGAAGAAGTAGGGGAACAACGCCGACAAACCCGCATTGGCATTGGCCACGCCTTCACGAATTTCGCGCCCATGGAACTCCAAAAGAGAAAGTGCGTCAAGGAGAGGGTCATTGACGGGATTCTCCAGATCAAAATCTTGGTCTGTTTGGGCTGCCACATGAGACAAAACATTAGTTGAAAACAAAGATACAGGAAGTACAATAAAATAGAAGAAATTGAGGATATTACTCAGCGTACGTCGACTTTGCGACTTCAAACGCTTGATGATCCCTTGCTCACGTGCAGCTTGTGCAGATTTTTGCTCGTGTAAGGCAGATTCAGCATCTTTGAGCCTTTGCTTGCAATTCCTCGACACTAGCGGCCTTTGCTTTGGCATCATCGGCTTCGGCTCTAGCTTCGCTAGCGGCAAGCTCAGCTTTCTTGCGAGCCGCCTCACTTTGCTCAAGTTTTCGAGCAAGTGTCTCGGCACGTTCGTTAGCCTCTGCAAGTTTTTACGTTGAGATGTGGAAAAGAGAGAGAAGAAAGATCAAAAATAGCGACAAGCGACGGGAGTAAAAAACCAAGGAAAAACAGCAAGTATAAAAGTCGTTACCTTCGGCTCTGCTGGCATACTCGCGGTACCCAATAAATTGGGACCCGATGCGGATAAGATCCTTGATCATAGGCTGTCAAAGAAGAAGAAAAGAAGGGGAAAACTTCGGCATTACAAAAAGTAAGGGTCCACAAAAGCAAAATAGAAGAAATATAGACATCGACAAACTTACATCATCCAAGAGGCGCGACGAAGAGCTGCTCAATTGAGGAGGAGGCTCAACGATCATTTCAACCCTTGCCCTTTTTGGCGAAGGGACAAGGGGGCTTGAAGGAAGAGTAGATGTCTCAACATTCTGTTGAGGAGGCGACGATTCTTCTCCTTCAACGAGCTTCTCCGAAATAACTAAAGTGTGTGACGTGCTCGTCCGAGGAGCTACGTCACGAGTTGGTATTTCTTCCTCGTCATCATCTGCGAGTAAGGAGCAATAGCATAAAAAGCAAGACAAGAAAAAACTTCGATTACGAAATAAAGAGGAAGCCGAGGAACTTACGAGGCGACGAGGGATGCAACATAAGGATCATAAGTTGCCTTCGGAGGAGAAGGAACAACTTCTTCGGCTTTGGAAGTGCCGGAATCTTCGACATCGTTCCTCTTCCTTTTCCTTTGTGGGGAAACAGCGGGAGGAGGAGATTGGATCGACGTGGTGTCCTCGGAAGATCCCGCAGACTTTCGAGAATCCACGGGATCATTCACAAAGGACGGAGCTTCTTGATTGTCGTCGGTAACAATGCCCATTTCTTCGACTTCTCCATCCTCAGGAAGAGGAGGAAGGGAAGCCATAGTAGGGTGATTCTACAAGAAAATAGCGACAAAGGGAAAAATAGAGAGATATCAATGCAATGAGATGCAGGGAAAATTCACAACAAGATAAAATTCGAGAAGACAAAATACCTCGGGGAGAGGATTGGTGGAGTTGTAGGGTTCCACGCGACAAGAGGAAGGAATAGGATCCCTCTTACTCGGCGAGGTAATTCTTCGAATAAGCTTCTCCAAGTCCTTCACAGAAAGATCATTGGAGAGCCTATTGGCGTCATTGGCACCAGAGTACGTCCAAAGGGGATTTTTGCGAGCCTGAAGAGGCTGCACTCTAATCCTAAGAAAATAGGCAGTGATTTGGACACCAGATAACTCTTTGCCTCGAGTATTTTGAAGTTGATGAATACGAGACATAAGAGCTTCTGTCGCCTTTTTCTCTTCTTCGGAAGCTTCGGCGTCCCAGGAGTAGCGGCGTTGAATTTTTGCGTTTCCGTCGAAAGGAACTATGTTGTGTTCCACGGAATTGGCGCTTTCTTCGTGTATATAGAGCCACCTTTTGCGCCATCCTTGGACGGAGTCGGGAAATTTGACGTCGAAATAATCGACATCGGTTCGGACACGAGATAACTACGCCACCTATGTTGTAGGTGGCGTTGTGAGCGCCATTGCGGCAAAGGCGAGAAAATGCGCTTCCAAAGAGCCCAATTGGGAGCGACTCCAAGAAAGCATTCGCAAAGCGTGATAAAAATAGAAATGTGAAGGATGGAATTGGGGGTCAGCTGGTGCAGCTGAATCCCATAGACAAAGAGAAGACCGCGGAGGAAATCATGGATTGGGGTAGAGAGGCCGCGGATGAGATGATCAACGAAACTAACCCGATACTCCATTGCGAGGCTTGGGGTAGCTTTCTTCGCTGGGAAAGCGGATGGCGTCTTCCTTCTTCATCGGGCCGAGCCTCTTCAGCATATTGACATCTTGGTTGGAGATTTTGGATCTCTCCCACTCAAGATCTTCAGCGGCCATCTTGGACTCCGGAGTGCTGTGGCGAGTCAAACGCGCACGCGGTGGCATCAACGGCAATGGGCAGAGCAATGTGTGCGAGTGCGGGAAATCAGAGAGAGTTGGGCGCGGGGGAAGATTTGCGAAGAGGAAAAGGTGAGCGGCGCAAGCGAGGGATGAACGGAGGTTGAAGACAGAGTTTATATAAGAATTGGGTGAAGCGAGTGTGCCGTTGGATGAGGAAATCGTGTGGTGAGAATAGATCTTCTAGATACAAGGGCAAAAAAGTATTTTTACCGAGATAGGCGTTACCGTACGTGCGCCGAGAAAAGCGGAGGACGTGTGTCCCCCACTTACACGACGTGTCAACGTGGTGGGAACGATGGACCCACAAGGCAGAAAAACTCGACCATTAATAGAGTTGAAGAAAATTTGACAAGGGAAAATATGTCGACAAGAAAAATAAAAGGAGAATGGCGACGAGGATAAGTTATTTGCATACTTCGGGAGCCTTTGGTCAAGAACAAGTTTTTGCCCAAATGCTCGGGGGCTACTTCGAAAAAAGTAAAGTTTCGACTATGGCAAATATAGAAATTGTGGGAGCCTACAACCAAGCACAAGTTCTTGGCCGTAGCCTCGGGGCTACTCCCATCGGGAGCAGCTGTTCGCGCACCCGATAGATAAAAAAAGAAGAGAAAGAATATCGGGAGATAATGGCAATATAGAGACAAGGTGGACTAAAATGTTGAGCCTACAACCAAGCACAAGTTCTTGGCTGTAGCCTCGGGGGCTACTCCCATCGGGAACGCTGTTCGCGTGCCCGATAAAATATAAAAAGGAAAAAGAAAGAAAGATAGAACATCAAGAGAGTATATTTCGAGTTATAATTAACTCTACATATACTCCCATCGGGAGATTAATATAAGTCATATTTGACTCGATAAAATGTGCCATTCCAACAGCCGGAAAAGCACTCGACAATATATTCTCAGAACGCCAAAGTTGCGATCAATTTCGAATGCCGCAAATTTGCGAAGGTAAGACCCCGGATCTATCTCGCTGGGCGTGGCATCGCCGAAGACTGCACTCTGCTACTTTTATCCGTATCAACGGATACGAAGAAAAATCCTAACGGACGCGTTAGGTACTCGATAAATTTGACCGGGACTCGACGGAATGGTAAGACCTTAAGAGGCACCTGTCGAAGTTTGCACCAGTATCCCGAGATCATGTCCAGGGACGTGATCTTGAAGTAGGTTTTTGCGGATTGCCACTAGAGCAGTTAACTAGTACCTGATCCGTCAGATGAACTAGCCCCAAACACCAATATCCCTGTACAATATAGAAATTTATATAAAGAAATATAGAAAAGTTTACATTGTGGAATAAGAATAAGCAGTGGAGATTTTCCCTGATTCTACGATTCAAGTAAAATCTCGGGGGCTACTGACATAGGCATCCCAAATGGGCCTGCCAAAGATAGTACCCGGGGTTTATCGAAGGCCCATTACCCGAAGGATAAGAAGGTTCGGGAGCCCAAGATATGTTAAGGAAAGTAGAGTTGTAATAAGAAGTGTTGTTTGTAAATCTGCGGGATGAGTTAGAAACCGTCCCGAACTCCGTAACTTGTACAAAACGAAACCCTCGGCTCCACCTCTTATATAAAGGGGGAGTCGAGGGACGAGGAGATCATCGAATCATTGTCCGCAAACCCTAGTTTTCATATTCGTCGAGTACTTTTCGGCTGAAACCTTCGAGATCTACTTGCCCTCTACTTCTAACTAAACCCTAGCCTACAATCCATAGGCATTGATAAGTTAATCCCTTGTCAAGTATCATGTAGTCGACGTTCACATGACACCACTAGAAGAATAACACCACAACTTAAATATCATAACATTGAATATTACCCAACATAATTCACTACTAACATTTAGACTTCACCCGTGTCCTCAAGAACTAAACGAACTACTCACGAGACATCATATGGAACATGATCGGAGGTGATATGATGATGAATAACAATCTGAACATAAACCTTGGTTCAATGGTTTCACTCAATAGCATCAATAACAAGTAGAAATCAATACCGGAGAGTTTCCCTATCAAACAATCAAGATCCAACCCTAATTGTTACAGCGGTGACGAGGTGCAGCGGTGGAGATGGCGGTGATGATGATGAAGATGATGGTGATGATGATGGAGATGATGTCCAGCTCGATGACGGCGACGATGGCGTCGATTTCCCCCTCCGGGAGGGAATTTCCCGGCGGATTTCAGCCTCGCCGGAGAGCTCTTTCTCTCTCGGTGTTTTCCGCCCGCAGAGGCGGCCGTGACTCTTCGCGACTATCCTCTCGGAGCTTAGGTTTTCGGGACGAAGAAGTACGCGAAGGAGAGGAGGCCGAGAGGGGCCGTGGGCCCCCTCCCCACATGGCGGCGCGGCCGGGCGGGGCCCGCGCCGGCCTATGAGGGGGCCCATGGAGGCCCTCCTCGGCTCCTCCTTTTGGCTACCTCCGTCTTCTGGAAAAATAGGATTTTCGGTATAATTCCCGTCAGTTGTTGATCTTCCGAAATGTTGCATTCTGACGGTGCTTTTTCCAGCAGAATCCTGACTCCGGTGCGCGATTCTCCAATAGTCTTGAAACATGCAAAATAGATGAAATAACATAAGTATCATCTCTAAATATGAAATATATCAATGAATAACAGCAAATTATGATATAAAATAGTGATGCAAAATGGACGTATCAGTGTGATAGATGTGGTTTGTGGTCAGTTGCCCTCTATAGTTTGGGCTACGTGTTAGCGGTTCGTGCGGCATTGCAACTAGAGAGGGAGCGGCGGTATGTCAGGCGGTGACCCAAGAAGGTGGTGGTCTTGGTTGATGATGTCTACGCACGCTTCTATTCTTGTAGTCAGTGTTGAGCCTCTAAGTCCAGAGGCTTGTAGAACAGCAGCAAAGGTAGAAGTCAAAGATGTCCCTCTCAACCCTGCAATTACGATACAAGAAGTCTCTTGTTTCCCCAATACACCCAATACACTTGTCAGGTGTATAGGTGCACTAGTTCGGCGAAGAGATGGTGAAATACAAGCAAAGACTACAGCTAATAATTCTTTTTCAGTTGTAGCATAATTTCTTTGAGCAGCATCAAGAGTTTTACTAGCATAATGAATAACATTCAATTTTTTATCTACTCGCTGTCCAAGAACAGCGCCTACAGAAAAATCACTAGCATCACACATAATTTCAAAAGGTAAATTCCAAGCGGGAGGTTCAACTATAGGAGCGGCTTGTTAAGGCTTTCTTTAGAGTTTCAAAAGCTTCCTTACAATCATCATCAAAAAACAAAAGGTACATCTTTTTGAAGAATATTAGTAAGAGGCTTTGAAATCTTGGAGAAATCTTTAATAAATCTCCTATAAAATCCAGCATGACCAAGAACACTACGAATACCTTTAACATCCCTAGGATAGGGCATCTTCTCAATTGCTTCAACTTTAGCTCTATCAACTTCAATACCTCTCTCGGAAATTTTAGGTCCCAATACAATTCCTTCAATAACCATAAAGTGGCATTTCTCCCAATTAAGAACAAGGTTAGTTTCTTCACATCTCTGCAAAACTTTATCAAGGTTTCGCAAGCAATTATCAAAAGAATTCCCATAGACAGAAAAATCATCTATGAATACCTCTACAATATTCTCACAAAAGCCATGAAAAATAAGCGGACATGCATATTTGAAAAGTAGCAGGAGCATTACATAAACCAAAAGGCATACGTCTATAAGCATAAGTTCCATAGGGACAAGTGAAAGTGGTTTTCTCTTGATCTTTAGTTTTAACAGCAATTTGTGAAAACCCAGAATAACCCTCAAAAAGCAAAAATGAGTATTTTTAGACAACCTTTCTAACATTTGATCAATAAAAGGTAAAGGGTAATGATCTTTCTTAGTAACCTTATTAACTTTTCGATAATCAATGCACATTCTATACCCTACAACTACTCTTTGAGGGATGAGCTCATCATTATCATTAGGCACAACAGTCATTCCTCCTTTCTTAGGAACACAATGCACAGGACTAACCCATCTACTATCAGCAATAGGATATATAATACCAGCTTCAAGAAGTTTTAATACCTCATTCCTTACCACATCCTTCATCTTAGGAATTAGACGACGATGATGTTCAACAACCGGGTTTGCATCATCTTCCATGTTGATAGCATGTTGGCAAATAGAGGGAGAAATCCCCTTCAAGTCATCAAGAGTGTAGCCAATAGCTCCTCGGTGTTTCTTCAATATTTCCAATAACCGTTCTTCCTCAAAATCTGAAAGCTTAGAACTAATAATAACAGGATATATTTTTTTATCATCAATATGAGCATACTTAAGATTATCAGGCAATGACTTTAAATCAAAAACAGGATCTTCCTTTGGTGGTGGTGTTGTACCTAAATCTTCAACCGGCAAGTCATGTTTAAGAATAGGTGACGAAGGAAAATTTCATCAAGCTCATTTCTTTCTTCCCTAAAGACTTCACTCTCACTATCCTCCAAATGTTGCTGCAAAGGATTATTAGGAGCAAGAGCAATAGACGCACACTGTTCAACTCTAAAATCATTATTAGGCAAATCAGCTTTATAAGGAGTTTTGGCAAATTTAGAGAAATTAAACTCATAAGATTCACAAGTATTTAGGAAAATCTTGCAATCTATAACAGCTCCACAAGTATTTAGGAAAGGTCTACCAAATATAATAGGACAAGACTTACTTGCAGCAGAACCAAGTACCAAAAAGTCAGCATGATATTTAATCTTACCACATAGAACTTCCACATCTCGAACAATACCAACAGGAGAGATAGTTTCTCTATTAGCTAGCCGAATAACCACATCAATATCTTCAAGTTCACAAGAACCAATTTCATGCATGATCTCCATATAAAGCTCATAAGGAATGGCGCTAATACTTGCACCAATGTTACATAAACCATAATAACAATGATCACCAATTCTAACAGAGAGCATAGGAACACTGGCTTCCCTAGACTTATTAGGATGCGAAACAATATTAGAAGCATCTTCACAGAAAATAATATGACCATGTTCTACATTTTCAGTCACAAGATCTTTAACTATTGCAATAGCAGGTTCAACCTTTATTTGTTCTTCAGGTTGTATAGGTTTCTTTGCACTTTTATTAACCGCACTAGTTATAACAGAGTACTCATTCATTTTAGCAGGGAAAGGAGTTTTTTCAATATAAGCTTCAGGAAGAATATGATCAACAGTTTCAATATAAACTCTTCTTTGTTGCGTGTAAATGATCCAGAACAAGAAGTATCCAGCAAAGTCTTATCTTGAAAAGACAGTCTTGCATAGAAATTATCAATAATAATATTACCAGGAAGCTCATGAATGGGGCATTTGAGCATTAAAGACTTCAATCTCCCACATGCTTGGGCAATACTCTCTCCATCATGAGGCCAGAAATTATATATGCGGTTCCGATCTTTGTGAATTTCACTTGGAGGATAGAATTTAGAATAAAATAAAGGCACAATGTCCTCCCAATCAAGAGAATCCCTATTCTTCAGCAATTTATACCAATGCGCTGCTTTACCAGACAGCGATATAGACAATAGTTTCTTCCTAACTTCATCCATAGCAATACCTGCACATTTGAATAACCCGCATAATTCATGTAAAAATAGTAAATGGTCACCAGCATGGACAGTTCCATCCCCTTCACAGCGGTTATCCACAACACGTTCAATAATTTTCATAGGTATTTTGTATGGAACCTCTTTCTCACCTGGCGCCTCATCCACTACCTTTGCAGTAGTAGCAGATTTTCCAAAGAGGAATTCAAGAGAAGACCTCTCCATAATGAATTATAGCAAGACAGCGAAATAAAAACAGCACGTACAAGTAAAAGTTTCCCTTACCAATTCCACTTACCAATAGCGCTTCACTCCCCGGCAACGGCGCCAGTAAAATAGTCTTGATGACCCACAAGTATAGGGGGTGTATCGTAGTACTTTCGATAAATAAGAGTGTCGAACCCAACGAGGAGCGAAGGTGTTGACAAGCAGTTTCGATGAAGGATTCACTGTAAATGCTCACAGACAAGTATTCAGGGGTTTTTGATATAGCAGATGAAATAAGTACAAGTAAGTAAAATGCGAGAGTAATAATTGCAGCGAGTGGCCCAATCCTTTTTAGCACAAAGGACAAGCCGGTTTGTTTACTTATAATGACCAAACGTTCTTGAGGACACACGGGAATTTAGTCTAGTGCTTTCGCTTCATATAACTGATTAATCTTCATTGTTTTGATAAGTGTCGTGTGGGTGAACCTATGCTAATGCACCGCCCTTCCTAGGACTAATACATACTTGTGATTATACCCCTTGCAAGCATCCGTAAATACAAGAAAGTAATTAAGATAAATCTAACCACAGACCTTAAACTCGAGATCCCGCTATCCCTCCCGCATCGATATACCAACGGGGTTCAGGTTTCGTCACTCCGGCAACCCCGCAATTAGCAAACGAATACAAGATGTATTCCCCTAGGCCCATAAATGGTGAAGTATCATATAGTCGACGTTCACATGACACCACTAGAAGAATAACACCACAACTTAAATATCATAACATTGAATATTACCCAACATAATTCACTACTAACATTTAGACTTCACCCATGTCCTCAAGAACTAAACGAACTACTCACGAGACATCATATGGAACATGATCAGAGGTGATATGATGATGAATAACAATCTGAACATAAACATTGGTTCAATGGTTTCACTCAATAGCATCAATAACAAGTAGAAATCAATACCGGGAGAGTTTCCCCTATCAAACAATAAAGATCCAACCCTAATTGTTACAGCGGTGACGAGGTGCAGCGGTGGAGATGGCGGTGATGATGATGAAGATGATGGTGATGATGATGGAGATGATGTCCAGCTCGATGACGGAGACGATAGCGTCGATTTCCCCCTCCGGGAGGGAATTTCCCCGGCGGATTTCAGTCTGCCGGAGAGCTCTTTTCTCTCTGGTGTTTTCCGCCCCGCAGAGGCGGCTGTGACTCTTCGCGACTATCCTCCGGAGCTTAGGTTTTCGGGACGAAGAAGTACGCGAAGGAGAGGAGGCCGAGAGGGGCTGTGGGCCCCCTCCCCACATGGCGGCGCGGCCGGGCGGGGCCCGCGCCGGCCTATGAGGGGGCCCATGGCGGCCCTCCTCGGCTCCTCCTTTTGGCTACCTCCGTCTTCCGGAAAAATAGGATTTTCAGTATAATTCCCGTCAGTTGTTGATCTTCCGAAATATTGCATTCTGACGGTGCTTTTTCCAGCAGAATCCTGACTCCGGTGCGCGATTCTCCAATAGTCTTGAAACATGCAAAGTAGATGAAATAACATAAGTATCATCTCTAAATATGAAATATATCAATGAATAACAGTAAATTATGATATAAAATAGTGATGCAAAATGGACGTATCAGTGTGATAGATGTGGTTTGTGGTCAGTTGCCCTCTATAGTTTGGGCTACGTGTTAGCGGTTCGTGCGGCATTGCAACTAGAGAGGGAGCGGCGGTATGTCAGGCGGTGACCCAAGAAGGTGGTGGTCTTGGTTGATGATGTCTACGCACGCTTCTATTCTTGTAGTCGGTGTTGAGCCTCTAAGTCCGGAGGCTTGTAGAACAGCAGCAAAGGTAGAAGTCAAAGATGTCCCTCTCAACCCTGCAATTACGATACAAGAAGTCTCTTGTTTCCCCAACACACCCAATACACTTGTCAGGTGTATAGGTGCACTAGTTTGGCGAAGAGATGGTGAAATATAAGTAATATGGATGATTGTAAGTAGTAATTGCAATCTGAAATAAAAATGGCAGAAAGCAAACATGTAGCAGAACTGGTTGTAAATGGTGTTTCAATGCTTAGAAACAAGGTCTAGGGATCATACTTTCAATAGTGGACCCTCTCAACAATGATATCATAATTAAATATATAGATATTATCACTTTATTACGCTACTTTGAACCACTCTCCGGTTTGATAATAAACACAATTTCATTGCGTAGGTCTGCATAAGCATTCATTAAAGTTCGTATTCCCAATCTATGGACACCACACACTGTCACTTTGCGCTTGCAAAGATGCTACTAACTAGTCACCACAATTCATAAGTATTTCTATAAACTAAGCATAAGAAACAAACACGGTGTGCATACTGTCACCTTCACACCGTTAGACAAGGTTTCCCCGGAGATCACATAATAAAACCACTTGATGATCCATGTTTGTTTTACACCAATTCATATATGTTTTGTTTACACTTCGTTGCATTTTTACATGATTTCCGACACTAACCTATTAACAAGATGCCACGGTGTCAGTTCTATGTTTTCTGTTGTTTTTGTATTTCAGAAAAGTTGTAAAAGAATTATTCTCGGAATTGGACGAAACAATAGCCTAAGTCAATATTTTACCGAAACGAAGACGAAGTCCGAAGGGGGGGGTCGAAGAGGCGCAGCACGTCGACCAGATCTACCCTAGGCGCGGCCTGGACCTGGCCCGCGCCCAGGGGTGGTTTGGGCCCACCAGGCGCCCAACCGACCTAATTCCTCAGCCTATTTATACATCTTCTCGGGAAAACCCTGGATACCCGAGCCTCCATCCACGAAAAGTTACATCGCGGCCGCCATCGCCGAACCCATATCGGGGGGTTCTGAAGCTCTTTCCGGCACCCTACCGGAGGGAGAAATCATCGCCGGAGGCATCTACATCGCCATGCCCGCCTCCGAAGTGATGCGTGAGTAGTTCATCCCTGGACTATGGGTCCATAGGAGTATCTAGATGGTTGTCTTCTCCACTTTGTGCTTCATGTATCGATCTTGTGAGTTGCCCTACATGATGAAGATCATATTTATGTAATCCTATATGTTTGTTTTGCTGGGATCCGATGAATATTGAATACTATGTTGAGATTGATTATATATTCATGTCATATGTTATTTGTGATCTTGCATGCTCTCCGTTGCTAGTAGAAACTCTGGCCAAGTGGACACATGTGACTCCAAGAGGGGGTATTTATGCTCGATAGTAGGTTCATGCCTCTAGTTTCCTGGGAGAGTGACTTTATAACTTCTAAGGTTGTAGATGTGTTGTTGCTACAGGGAGAAAACAACAATGTTTTATCCAAGGGTAATTCTATTGTTTACTTTACACACATTGCTTAATGCGATAGTTTGTTGCTTGCAACTTTATACTGGAAGGGGTGCGAAAGCTAACCTGAAGGTGGATTATTAGTCATAGACGCAGTTGGATTACGGTCTATGTATTATGTTGTAATTCCCATATCAAATCTCATAGTAATCATCTTGTCATGTATTGGTCGATATTTTGTCAATTGCCCAGCTGTAATTTGTTCACCCAGCATGCTATTAGTTTATGGAGAGACACCTCTAGTGAACTGTGGATCCCGGTCCTATTTCCTTTACTGATAAATTTTATTGCAATCCTGTTATGTTTTTTTTCTGCAAACATCTCCTTCCATTCGATACGTCTAATCCTTTGTGTTCAGCAAACCGGTGAGATTGACAACCTCACTGTAAGTTGGGACAAAGTACTTTGGTTGTGTTGTGTGCAGGTTCCAAGTTATTGCTGATGCCGGTAGTGCGCCCTGCCACTAGTCAGCCAGCAACATCTTCAGAAGTCACGCCTTTCTCCTACTGGTCTATTAAACCTTGGTTTCGTACTGTGGGAAAACTTGCTGTTGTGCTCATCACACCTTCCTCTTGGGGTTCCCCAACAGCGTGTCCGCATACGCCGAGTACATGCCATCCATCACATAAAGATCATACATGGAGAGATAGATAGAGCACATAGCTACCGGTAAAGCCTCAGCCACGGGGGAGAACTACTCACTCCTCATCACGGGAATCAGAAATGGCGATAAAGATGGCGGTGGAGTCGATGGAGATCGCTCCGGGGGCAATTCCCCGTCCCAGCAGGGTGCCGGAACAGAGAATTCTGTCCCCCGGATCTTGTCTCCGGTGGCAGCAGAGCTACGGAACTTTTCATGGATGGAGGCTGATTGATTTATGGTTCACGCATCGGGAGGCTTCTTATAGGCGGAAGGACGAGGCCGGTGTAGGCCAGGGGGCCCCACACCACCCGATGGTGCGGTCAGGGGCTGGGCCGCGCCAAGGCATGGTGGGGCCCCTCTCTGGCCCTCCTCCGTCTCTGCTCTGGTCTCCGTCTTCGTCCCCGAAAAAAAGGAGGTTTGGCTTTTGTTTCGTCCAATTCCGAGAATATTTCCTGTACAACTTTTCTGAAATACAAAACAGCAGAAAACAAGGAACTGACACTGTGGCATCTTGTTAATATGTTAGTTCCGTAAAATGTATAAAAGTACCACGAAGTGTCAACAAAAGATATATAAATTAGTGTAAAACAAGCATGTATCATAAAAAATTATACATACATTTGCAACGTATCAGTTGAGTGCGTAGGGCATGGCGAAGCAACAGAAAGTCGGAGCAGCAACTTCGAGTCCCCGACAACTTTGAGGGTGTTGATCTTGGTCGTGTGGACTTTGTAGTAGCTATCAGTGTTTGTCGTCAGCACGTTAGGCACAACTTCTGGCGCATAGTCTTGTGGATGTGAACTTCTTCACCTCTATGGGAACGTTGTGTCGGGGGGAAGACCCCGGGTATGGACAAATACTGGGAACAGTTGGCTCAAGGTCGGCTGGCCCGCGGCAAAGGCCGGCTTTGGAGCAGCCGGCTGGAGCCGTGGCCGGCTGCCTTGTGAGCTGGCTAATCCCAAGTCTACGCTGGTCCAGTCATGGCCGGCTGCGCTATGGCTGGGCCGGCTTCTACATGCCATGTTCGGCTGGGTCTGGCTCTCCTCTGACCGGCTCGAGGCTGGTGATCCTTGCAGAAGAAGGCTCCAGGAAGGTCATCCGAGTGCAAAAGTCCACTAGTGATCTCATATCCCGTAAAGTGGGTGGCACTATAGAGAAATAGTGCCCCGCGTCAGACATGCCATCATGGCCTAGCTACGTCACGCGCCGCAGGCTACGAGCGCAGACAACGGACGCCTCGCCCACGTCGCTTGGCACGTCTTGTCTCCGCTGACCTCGGCAGAAGGACGAACATGCCCTAACGGCCGGTGACGCCAACGCCTCGGGAAGGAGCGGTGAAGCCGGAGCCGGCGGGCCCGGCCAGTAGGCTATAGTGACTTCTTTGTAATGTTACAGGCACTATATAAGCCGCACTACCCCTCCTGTGCGGGGGACGATCGGCCAACTCTCATTTCATACTCAGAACCGCTCGAGAGAGAGACCTTCTTCTACCTCCAGCCCTCTCCTAGCAGCCGGATACAGCTCAAGGAGCACCATTGTACTATCACACATCATATACACTCTAGAGCAGGAGTAGGGATGTTACCTCCATACGAGGGCCCTGAACCTAGGTACGTCGATGTGTCGCTCGTGCTCATAACCGCATTCGGAAACCGCCGTAGGCCATAGGCAGCAACCACCCGTCTTGAGCCATCCTATGGCATATAACGTGACGATACCACAACACGTTGCGGGTCTGCTCATCCCATAACAGCTCGAGTCTTATTCTCTTCGGTAGTGGTGGAAGATCAGCTGGTTTGGTGGAGCGGGTCAACGTAGTTTGTGTTCATATGGTTGGTGTCCTTTGGTGGTTTCAACATATCGTCGGCATGAGTGGACGTGACCTTGTTGAGTTTGTGCTTGGGTAGACTTCGTCATGTTTGTTTTGTTTTCACACGGTTTATTGATAACTAACTACACACCCCTTAATTAACCGATAAGGCAAAGCTATTGCCTTATTTAAAAATATGTTGCACAACCCAATCAAGGATGGACACGATTTCACTAAATTTTGGGCCCCCGATCAAGTGGAAGAAAACACTACTCTTTCCTCGGACTGTATTGGTACAAGGCAAAATATTTACCATTTTCATTGATTAAAAAGAAGTATCTGAAGTCTTACAAGGTAGACTTTGCTCGAGGCCAATGAAAAATTTAAAAATCCTACTCTCGTGATACAGTATTGCTAAATGCCTTTGCCCTAGCATGGCTCGAGACCGTCACATTGTCTTTGATCTTCGTGATGAGCATGATGTTGGTTGAAGATCTGTTTCTAAATATCCAAGTATTTCTTTCCTTCCAAATTTTCCATGAGACTAGCATCGCAGTGAAGCCAAAGCTTTTCTTAACTGTGTCCCCATTTATGGATGACCCCATTCCACCAATCTTACAAGGAATACATTGTAATGCAGTCGTGCGTTGTATGTCAATAAACCCAAGCCATGATTCCAAGGATGACCAACACGTATAGTGAAGCGGCATTTGAAGAGGGGATTGGCTGCTCATTCTTGCACTTGATTAGAAAGCTTACAAATGGCACAATTTTTCCATCCTTTTTGATCAAGTCCATATGTTGTTCAAACCCGGTTTGGACGATCAACCATGTGAAGACTTTTCATTAGGGAGGTGCTCAAAGCTTCGGTACCATAGAAAGCATCAGAGAGGAAGTGAGGGCCAAGAATTGCATGTTGTAAGCCGAAGTAGCCAAGTGTCACCCATCATTGCCATGTTTCCAAACAATCATATCCAGGGTGTCATGGTCGACGTGAATTCCAAGCATCTCCTAAAGCTTGGAGAATTTTACCATATGCTCGACTGATGGGCCAACTTGGATGTTTAGTTGGGACAATAGAAAATCATTCTTCAAATCTCTTCGCACTGAACATTTTATCTTCTTTGCAGTATAATATATATATATATATATATATATATATATATATATATATATATATATATGGGAGCCATCTCCCCTTTGGGCATTCCGTCTAGCCAAGACATTCCAAATGAGGGCCTTCTCGACATTTCTCACTGTGACTATTGTTGCCGCCACAAAAAGATCGAGGTCATTTGGAGTGCAACAGTTCCCAAGCCTGATCCAAGGTTTGGAACCGTTCGTCCATTTGTTCCATAACTATTTCAACCATAGGGCTGAGGTAAACTTTGTAAGGTTGAGGATTCCAAGACCTTTGTGATCATGAGACTTGCAAAAGTGTTTCTTGTTTATTTAACATTTTCCGCCGACACCTTTCTCGCAAGCCATCTAAAGAAATGCCCTTCAAAAGAACCTCCATTGACACTTCAAGCACGGTGGTGAAGTAAATGACAACGCTAGTGTGAGCACCGGCTTGACGAGCTCCATTCGACCGTCCACTCTCTTCAGGTTTTTATGGTAGGCCAGGAGCTTTTTTCCAACCGGGCTCACACCCCGTTCCATTAGTTTCTCAAGAAATTTTTGGAAGAAGGAAATGGGAATAGCGAGTTGGTGTGGTAGCAGGAAATTGTTGAGAGTGCTCCCTCTCGAGCACACCTATGAGGCAAAAACCTGATACCACCTAACAACCCAACTTAGTTCAAAGTTCATCAACACCAGGAACTAACATCAAAAATACAAACATAACAACTAAAGCTAGCAAAAGGTAACCTTCAAATGATCTTGAATCATCAACCAGTGATCATGATGACACCAGATTGAGGGAATGAAGCTCCAACATCGTCACTTCTCCCTAGATCTCTCGTCGCCTGCAACATGCTGCTCAGCTCTAGCTAGCAAGGATAGCCTCTTTGTCCTCCTTGTTGTACAACCCTGCCCAATATTTAAGAAAAGCTACAATTGTAAAGATAACCAACACAAGATATTTCTACTTGTACTTTTCGAAAGTCACTCTATTTCTTGTAGTCAAAATGGACCAGCACAATGCTTCTATGAGCAGAGTAGAAGTCTTAAGAACAACTCAAATTATTCCCATACCACTTTGACTAAAGCACAATGATAAAAAAAATCGTCCCTAGTTTCCAATTGATCACAACAAGAACATTTTGGGTTACCCGACCAAATCCTCTTTCTCATATTGTCCCTAGTTAGAATTGCATTTTTCCATAGGAGAACCTAAATCTTAAGAGGGCGCTTTTCTTTCCTGATCCACTTCTAATTTCTACCGAAAGAATTTCTCTCCAGAAAGTCATATACTGACTTAGTTGTGAATTTCATGTTCTAATTCAACTTCCAAACGAAGGAATCATCCCTTTAGATAACTGAATCTCTTGCCTCCCTAGTAATGTAATTCCATTGATCATGTAAGATATTATGCAATCTTCTTCTAAAATTCACATTAGACTTCTTCAAGGAACAATGCTTGAAGGTAATATCAACCTCCTAACATATATCATACAACCCCGGGTACTTCTCCATTAGCGCAGTACAATCTAACCATACATTTTTTCAGAACCGAAGAATATTGCCATTTTTAGCACGACACCTCTTCCTTCCATATAGATATCCTTTACTTGCATAATTTCTTTCGAACAAGGAGAATCACTAAACCTTGATTTAATCAAGACAACCATTTTATTTCTTAAATTTTTGATTTCACTTTTTTTTTGCCACAACCCATCTTGAGTATCCAATCTCCACCACCATTTAACTAGGAGAGCCAGGTTTTGTTTTCATAAATTTCTAACCCCAAGGCCTCCTCTATTTTTTGATTTACAAATCCTTTTTCATTTCACCATGTGATATTTAATTTTCTTGCACTTATTCTGCTAAAGGAATTTCCTTTGATGTTTCTTAAGCCTTTCAATAAAAGTCTTATTGAACATAAACATCGACCTATAGGAAGCTAGAATTCCAGATAAGCAGGACTGTAATAAAGTTAATCTAACCCAACAGGATGCATTATCACAAATGCAGGAATCAAATTTCTTAACAAACATTTGAACTCTTTACATGTACCTACAATTACAGCTCGAATTACTTCGGATCTTTCTAGAGACATTTGCGGAAATGCATATTTAATTACAGCAGCAATAACATCACCAATATGAGCATATCGCTGATTACCAGCGGCTCCTATGACTCGAATACACATCAATTTTCGAGCTCCACTATTATCGGCTACATTAAAAAGGGTCAGAGGTTAAATCATATTATTTTGATTTCAATCTGTTTTGTTATTTCAATCCAAAGGGATGAAAGAAATACACTGATAATTAGTAAGGCAGCAAAAGACACATGCACAACCAAGTATTTTTTTTTTTTGAAACCTGTACAGTGAGTTTCCTCACTGTGTATATTTTTATTGCATTTTTGGGTATAAGGTACAAAACTAAAACTAAAAGAAAACAGAGTGCTTGAGAACAACACTTAAAGGAAACTAAACTAGGCTAAGCTAAGCTATACTAGAGATTACACAACCAAGTATTTCATAGGTAAGTTTCCCACGTGGTGGTTATATCATTGTCTCCGTGGTGGTTATATCATGGTCTCCCACTTTTTCTCAAGAGGAGCTGGATAATCTGGTGCAGGAGATGAAGTCTGATACGGCCCCAGGTCCGGATGGCCTCCCGGTCCAATTCTTCAAGAAATTTTGGCCATTGATCAGGATGGGAGTGTTACACATTATCAATGACTTCTTGTTGGGAAGAATCGACATCTCCAGGCTCAACTTTGGGGTGCTTTCCCTGATCCCTAAGGTCCAGGGTGCTGACCACATCTCCCAGTTCCGGCCGATAGCGCTTATTAACGTGATCTTCAAGATGGTTTCCAAGGCGGTGGCCACCAAGTTGGACCCGATCGCTAACAGGGTGATTAGCCCCAATCAGACGGCGTTCATCAAGGGTAGGTTTATTCTGGATGGGATCCTCGCTCTGCATGAGGTCGTCCATGAGGTTAAAGCCAGCAGGGAGGCGTGTATCCTGTTAAAATTGGACTTTGAAAAGGCTTACGACAGGGTCAATTGGGACTTTCTCAAGGAGGTTCTCAGATACAAAGGCTTCGACTCTGGGGTTGTCCACCGTATTATGCAGCTTGTGTCGGGGGGTCAGACAGCAATCTCTATCAACGGCGAAGTGGGCCCGTTCTTCAGAAACAAGAGGGGAGTCCGGCAAGGGGACCCGCTCTCCCCTCTTCTGTTCAACTTCATGGCTGAAGCTCTCTCCGTCATCTTGACCAAAGCCAACACTGCCGGGCACATCGCGGGGGTGGTGCCAAACTTGATCCCAGGGGGAATCACGCATCTTCAGTATGCGGACGATACGATCATCATGATCCAGGACGATGACCAGCAGATTACCAATCTCAAGTTCATCCTTATGTGCTTTGAGGACATGTCGGGGCTTAAGATTAATTACCACAAATCTGAGGTGATTATCATGGGGAGATCGGTGGAGCGGCAACAGTTGGTGGCAGATCAGTTGAATTGCAAGCTGGGAGACTTCCCATTCATCTATCTCGGGCTGCCTATCTCGGATAGAGCGCTGACTATGGAACAATGGTTGTTCCTGGTAAGGAAACTGGCTGCCAAAGTGGAACCCTGGTGGGGCAAATTCATGTCGTCGGGAGGGCGGCTGATTTTGTCCAATGCCTGCCTCTCCAATCGCCCTACGTACGCAATGGGCCTTTTCTTGCTGCAAGACGGCATCCACGCCAAGTTTGACTCACACAGAGCAAGGTTTTACTGGGAAGGGGTGGGCCCTAAGAGAAAGTTTCACCTTGTCAACTGGCCGGCTATTTGTAGACCTAAGAACTGTGGGGGTCTGGGGATTGTCAATTCCAGGCTTATGAACGTGGCCCTCCTTCTAAAATGGGTTTGGAAGCTGTACCAGGACGGAAATCAGCTGTGGAGACAACTGATCATTGCAAAATACCCCAGCGCGGACGACATCTTCACGGCCTCCGGCCAGCGGGGCTCCCAGTTTTGGCGCAGTATTCACAAAATTAAAAGCATCTGTTCAAGTTAGGTGCTAAGCACTCCATAAGGGACGGACGCCGCACTAGCTTTTGGATGGACCGTTGGGTGGGGGAGGCACCTCTTAAAGATAGGTTCCTGTGGTTGTTCGAGTATCGCCTACTCGCAAATGGCTTCCGTGGCACAGGTGTGTGGTTCCAATGAGCCGTTGAGATTCCGAAGACAGTTGGATCAGATGTTAGCCAGATCCCTTGAGGAGTTACAATCAGTGATCGTCTCTACCGTGCTCGTGGAAGGCCCGGATAAGGTGTCCTGGCGCTTCGAGAGTAACGGGATTTTCTCAGTTAAATCCATGTATGCGCGACTGGTTCAAGGGGCGACCGTGGCGCATTTCAAGGATGTGTGGGCAGCGAAAGTTCCGCTTAAGATTCGTATCTTCTCATGGCAGTTAGTCCTTGATCGTCTCCCTTCTAGCGCCAACATTCAATCCAGGCATGGTCCAGGCAACGGAACCGCTCTCTGTGCGGGGAAAGAGAGACGGCGGACCACATTTTCTTCACCTGCCCTCCGGCAATGTTTGCCCGGAGTGTGCTTAGGCAAATTCTTCAATGCGGTTGGTGCCCGGCCTCCTTCCCGCAGTTCTTTGCGATCGTTTCTAATTTCGCGGGCCGGGCACGTAGAACGATTTGGAGCCTTTTTCTGGCTCAATCCTGGGCGCTTTGGCTTATCAGGAATAAATTGACCATGGAATCTAAGCTCATTCGACACCCTGCTGATATTACTTTTAAAACCCTGTTTTGTTTGCAGCAGTGGCTCATCCTGGCGAAACCTCTGGACCGCCCCTGGCTTAGGTGGCTGATTTCCGAGCTCAGACGGGTGCACGCTCTTCATCTGCCGGACGACTCCTGAGGCTGCTCCTTGTCTTCGTCATTCCAGGGGGAGGACGTTGATCTGTCTACGTTCGCTGGCTTTCGGTCTGTTAGGGGAGGCCGATCCCAGTTTCCTTGTTATTCGTAATATCCTGGCTAAGCTGTATGCCGCAGCATGTAATGAATCTTGTTGAACTTGTTGGGCTTTATTAATTTAAAGTCGGGCACCTGGTGCCTTTTATCTAAAAAGATAACCTCACTTTTCATGAAATTTATCTTGAGTCAATACATCAACTCGAACATGTATAAAATAAGCTTCAGGTTAATTCCTCTCTGAAGGTCATGTGTGATACAAAGGACCGTATCATCGGTTTACTGTAGGATCGCTATAATAGTTTCAATAAGATTGGGAACAAGCCCCACCACAAACCCATTTTTCCGAGCTTCCAAAACCATTTTAGTTAACACTTCCCTGGCCATGTTGACAAGAAACGGGAAAGGGGGTCTCCTCTCTCTTACCGCTTTTACACTATGAAAGTAAGGACCCAGTTCATTATTTATTTTCACGGAGACGGTAAAATTGAGCATAATCTGATGGATCCAAAAGCAAAAAATATGAGAAACCTACTTTATGAAAATATTTGAAAAAAGGATTCAGTTTACTTTATCTTAAGTTTTTTCAAAGTCCAACTTCAACTAACATGTGTATGATGAATAAACTCATGCAAGAAAATAATCCCATGAGTAATTTTTTTAATTAAAGAATTCTATTGAATACTAAAAAGTTTCTCATCATAAGGATCAAGTGTCAAACAAATGGTTTTGGTGATCAGCTTATAAGGTTATCACTCCATAGTTTAATCTCTGTACACCTAATATACCTATATGAAAATGCTCAAACATTCTGATAATATCATGTACGACAATATCCCAACAATGTTTAAAAAGTTCAATAGGAATATTATCTCGGCCCTTGGCTTTATTAAGCTTCATTGGGAATACAATAATTTTTCAATCTGATCAATAGAGAACGACCTAATCAGGTCCATGTTATCAACCATAGATATTCTCTCTCTCTCTCTCTCTCTCTCTCTCTCTCTCCACAGATTAGCAGAAATATTATTGCGAGGAGCAGGACCAAAATGCTATTTATAGCAATCGTCTGCATGTTTTAAAAGATCCCGAGTCCCGTCAATCAACAAATCATTATACTTCAAAGTATGCATAGTATTTTTTTTCCCATTAGCAACACGATGGACAAAAGCAGTATTATCAACGCCTTGCAACAGCCAATGCTCATAAGCTCATTTGACCTTTGATGCCAATATAACTTTTCATTTTCCATAATATCCAACAAAACCACCTGGATTTCCTGTTTAGCTAGTCCGGGAGCTAAACTAGCTATGACCACACTGCCCTGCTAACAGAACTAACTGTCTAAACTTATTTTCTTTTACGGAGGAATTAAGATGTAATTGGACCTGCTAGCTTTGTAGCAGGTTTTCTCTCTTTTCTCTAACAAGTGCAGGTCGAACCGTAACATGTTTCTTGCTTTGCCGTAGAAAAGACTATCAGTTTCGATCTAAATCTTGTTCAAACTGATGCTATAGCGCGCGCTACGAAACACGCTGGCCTTTCTCTTTATGCGTAGCATATTGTGAAAGATATTGAAGTGTCTGATCGATCGTCCCATGAGAATTTTGCAGCTTCTGACGGCGCCGAAGCATGCGCATATGGCCTAGTGGCCTTGGCAGCGTTGTTGGTTGTTGATCGGACACAGTGGTGTGGGTGCGGCATCTCGTGCGAGCGCCCGGCGACCGATCAGCTCGAGAATATCCTGCGCCACTTGCAAAGTCACAAGTCGCTAGTGTATGGGCTTCGCTGTCCACGGAAGGTCCAAATCACGTCGTGATCCGCTATCAGTTGACGGTACGGCACAATATAGGTGCAGCTTACTGAAACAGGACTCACATCCACATACAGGTCTCGCTGATGCGCAAGATACACAAGCAATCAGGCCATGTCGATTTAAAACGGTGACCCAAATCGTCCTAATCGGTTTTCTTGGATCGCGCGGCAAGTAAAAATCAGGTAGCGGTCCGGTCTGTCAGGCCAGTGCTTTTAGCGACGCGACATATTCTGTGATGGCCTGTTGGCCGAAAAACACAAACAAATAAAATTCAAATGAAATGTTGGCCGAAGAACACAAACACACAAAATTCAAATGAAAATTAAAAGCGCGTGAAATTGCAGAAATATTTCATTCATTCAAAGATAATTTACATAGAAAATAAACAAAAGAAAAAATATAAACCCTAGTGTGCCAGTGTCTAAGCCGCTGCCGCCTACTTGTCTTCCTTGTCCTCGGTGAGGTCGACGAGCATGGGCGGTGTCCATGGCCCCTGGTGCAGTCACGCAGGGTACTCCGGTGGCACGTCCTGCGGTGGAGGCGGCAGCGGAACTTCTGCCCTTCCCACCTGGCCTGCGGCGGCAATTGTGGAGGCGGTGGCAGTGTTGCGTTTGTTAAGCTTCATGCACTAGCCACTTGAACCAAAAGTCCGAACTGATGGAAAGGGCTAGGCAATCCACATATACATTTCACAACACCCCCACTCGCGTGTGACGGGAGAAGAGAAAGTCAACACGTAAAAGAAGAAGAGCACACCGAAGCAGGGCATCAGCGGTGGCTAAAGAGGGGGACAACAGCAATTTTTAGGCTTAATTGCGAAAACCATGAACAACAATAATTTTTAGGCTTAATTGCGAAAACCATGTGAAAGGCATGATTTGAACTCGAGACCTGGGCTCTGATACCATGTTAAGCTTCATGCAGTAGCCACTTGAACCAAAAGTCCGAACTGATGGAAAGAGACTAGGCAGTGTATTTATATTCAACACTCTCCCTCACGTCTAGGCTATTTTAGTCCTTAGCGTGGGTTCGGTGCAGGCCGCATAATTTTTTTTCTTTTTGTTTTTAAAACTACGTGAGCAGGGTCTTGAACTTGAGACCTCTTGGCTTTGATACCATGAAAGATTGCTGCACTAGCCAATTGAACCAAAAGTCTGAACTGATGAAAAGGGCTAGGCAATCCACATATACATTTCACAACAGCGTTGTGCTCTGTCACCATCGCCGTGAACTGGACAACGTCGTCCAACCCCTCCCAGACATCTCCTGCTTGACTGCCACTTCCGCAGCGGGAGGCTCGTCCTAGTCATCGGTGATTGTGGCGAGGTCGTCATAGTCCTCACCAGGCGGGAAGTCACACACCTCCAAGGATGCCCGACGTGTGTTGTGTTCCCAGGCGAGGAAGGAACGCCAAATATTTTGATAGAGGTACACACGGTCGTACCGCAGCGATGCGGTGCTGCATCTCTACTTCCAGCATTGGCCTATCGGTGGGTGCTGGCGGCACCAGCACCCTACTGAGGTTGAGATGCCATGGTGCTCGCACTGGTCCGCGTCCACCCACCGCAGCTAGCACTCCAGCAGCAACGGGACATAGAGGTGGTTGCTCTCATGTGGAGGGGGCGACTTTTAGCGCACTGCCGCTGCATCGGCTTGTGGCCCGACGAAATCTACCACACGTGGAGTCGGCAATAGATTGGGAGTACGGCGTACGCGTGGAGGTGACAAGCGGCAACGACGGCCCGCGGACGAGCCCGCCTCGAGGTCGTTCGTCGTCTTCTTCAGCTAGGACGGCAACTTCATCGATGGTGGCGGTGGTTTTTTTTTTCGAGGTCGACGGGGGGGAAATCCCCACCGCTTGTTATATTCCACGAAAGTAGCCTGGCAGGCCCAAGTTCTTACAACAGATGAGAGGAGATACACGGGGATACAGGGGAGAAGAAGACAATAAAATTACAGAAAAAAACAAACTAGAAAAAGGAACACAAAGGGGAGGGGGAGGTTAGCAACCGAAGCCAACCGAACCCCCCGGGAGGTCAGCTCCCCAAAGGACAGTCATTGCGACTTGGCATGGCGAGCGAAGGACGGCGACGAAGACCTGCAGAACCGAGACCAAGCACAGTCGAAGGGCGTCGGATAGCCGAGACTGGGGCGACGACACCGGTGTGCCGACCCCGTGGTCGAAGGGCAATGCAGAGATGAGTCACGCCACAAGCACAAGCCAGGCAAAGCCAAAAACCCGACGTCACCTTGAGGACCTCACGCCGATCGCAAGGCGAGCAACTCCGGAGAGAAACCACACCGCAAGCAGAGCGGGGGAGCAGGTAGTGGAATTCGTGGAACCCATCAGAAGCACACGAAGAAGCGACCCGGCACAGACGAAGGGCGTCGAATAGCCGAGTCCATGCGGCGACACCGGTGTGCCGCCGGCGATGCCGAAAGGCGGTGTGCCGCCAAGACCAACACAGTCGAAAGGCGTCGGATAGCCGAGACTGGGGCGACGACACCGGTGTGCCGACCCCGTGGTCGAGGGGGCGCATGCCGAGGCAACCCCAGGACGTCTAGGCGGCTCGGGCAGGGCCACCATGACCACGACCTAGGCCCGAAAATATACGAGCGGGCGGCCAGCGGGAAGACGAGAGGTAGCACAGTCCCCCGAACGCAGCGAGGTGCACAGAGCCAAAAAGGACGCCTCCAAGGAGGGCTATGGCGCCAGCGGCGTCATCGTCCACAAGCTTTCGCTCGGATGTGCACCTACAACCAGGCATAAGGACGGGCCGACCTCCCTTGCCCAGCAGGAACCACGGCGAGGGGTGGACACGGGCCACCGGAGAAGGGGAGTGGTCGAACTGCAGGGAGCCCACACCCCGGACGGAAGGGGAGCGGCAAGAAGAGGGGCAGCCACCCAGAGGCCCGTCGCAGGGTCACGGCGCCGGCCGAGCACGACGAGGCGAGCCGCGCACCAGGGGCCGGGATCAACGGCCGGACACCGAAGGCGGAGACTCGGAAGGCGACCGGACCATGCCGCAGCCAGGGCCTCACGCGAGGAGACCCGAGGCCCAGCCAGAACCGCCGAGGCGCACGCCGGCACCGGCAGGGGAGCCACACCAAGCGCGCGCGGGGCAGCATGGGACTCCAAAGCCGGCCCACGCGACGGCAGAGCAAGGCGGCGCGGCGCACCAGGGAGCCGCCCGTCGAGTGCGGGAGCCAAGCCACGCGGGGAGAGGTGGCACGACTGCCGAGGATAGGCGGAGCAGGCAGGGACCGTCGGCGGAGATGGCCTGGAGGCGGGGGGGCTCGCAGGCGAGATTTGGGGGCAGGAGGTCGGGGCGGGAGTTGGATTTTGGGGAGATAGCCGGAGGAGACCCCCCGCCGCCGCCGTCCGCCGTAGGACGGCCTCCTCCGGCGGCGGCGAGGGGCTGAGGGGGGAGGTGGGGCGGCGGTTTTGGGTGGCGGCGCGGGGAGCCTCGGAGTCGCCCGCGCGGGGGGCGACCCGGAGGCGTTAGGGTTCCAAAAAAAATTTCATGGTGGCGGTGGTGATTTGCTGGTTTCTGTCAATGGCGCATACCGAGGGAGTGGGGGAAAGAGAGGGGCGAGGGCCAGTATAAGAAGCCTTGGCCTACAGCGCCTTCGGCGTCGGTGCCAGCGCAAGAGGTAATAGCCATGGCTCATGTCGCCGGTTAGCCTTCTGTCTCGGATCGTTGCCATGTGAGCCCGTGTAGACGCATCCGGCATCCCTCTCCCAAATTTAACGGATCGATAGATCGTGTGAGATGGATAGATTCATTTGGATCGCGCCATCTGATTCTCCTGTCCACGCGGAATGATTTAAACGCGGCAGGATCGGCTAGGTGGCGCCACTCGAGATGCCTTGAGTCCACAGCTTTTCCTTGCACGCTTCGAATACAGAAAGTGAGAGAATGACCTAAATGGAGATCGTAAACATCGTACGTGCTGCGTGAAGAGAATTTCCCTGACCGACGCCCAGTACACCAGAATTCTTTTCGCCATTCGCCAAGAAAGGCAATTAACCTGTCAGCGTTGCAATTATGCTTAACCAAACGCGTCAAATCGGTGGCTGGTTCCTCTCGCATCTTTCATGGTGATGGGCTCAACTCAGATGATGGAGCTACATGGGCAGAGCTTTCGTCCGCAGCTTGCTTGTCGGGTACTCCTTTCCTACGATTTAATCTAGAGGAGACTTCAGATGGCTAAAGATCACCACGTTAGCTGCAGAAGAAGGTGCCTGCAAAGTGTTGAGCGGAAAAGGAGTTTAGCTTGGTTCCTTTTTGGCTTTCCGAAGTTTCCTCCGCTTGGCAGCCCCAGCTCCGGTACTACATGAGGCCATTTTCTTTGTCTAGTTTTGTGTAGGCATGGACGAAGACAAATGTAGATTAAGCAACTTCATGATGTATTCACATTTCCACTCATAGTAATGTTCGATGCTTGTAAAATAAGTTCCCTCGAGCTTGATACCAAAAGCCCTTCATCAACCCTCTAGTTTTTTTTAGAACACAGTACAATGTAGATGTTCACAAACACGCACGCACAAACACCCCTATGAACGTATGCACGCACACCCTACCCCTATGAGCACCTCCGAGGGGCTGAGCCAGTATATCTTGAGGTTGACGAAGTCACCACTGACGCCTCGCTGTTGACGGGCACGTCACCGACCTACTACTGAAAGCATAGCGCCGGTTAAATCCTGGAATAAATCCAGGTAAATGCAAACACCCATGCCAAGTCTAGGACTTGAACCTGGGTGGGCTGGTTCCACCACATGGGACCTAACTACGAGAGCCAAGCTCTGTTTTGCATCAACCCTCTAGATTTTGGCCTCGCTCTGAAGCTATTGTTATACCAGGCAATGATTTTTTTTTTTTGCGAAAACGCAAAGCCTTGCATTTTCGATGCATTGATAGAAAAAGAAGGTTTGTATGTATAATGTCCAAAAGAAGGATCAACGCCATGCCGTACAACTCAACCCAAAAGACCTAATCTAGGGGAGGAGTTGGCGAAGCCCCCGGGCGTCCGCGTCCGTCCATTGTCACGCCTTGGCCTTGATGTCACTGAGTAAGGAGGCCACCGAGGGACGCGCGTTGTCGAAGACCGCAACGTTCCTGTGCTTCCAGATCCACCACGCCGTGAGCATGATGAGTGACGATGTTTCTTTGCGCAACTGGCGTGGGGAGCTCCGCACAACCAGCGACCAGCACTCCGCAAAGTCACCCTCAATCGTAGGAGGTCCAGCGGTGGATTGGATCCACGACATAACCTCAAACCAAACTGTCTTAGAGAAAGAACAGCCGGTTAGGATGTGCGCCATAGTCTCCACTGACTGGTCGCACAACGGGCATCTTGTCGCGTGGGGCAGCCCCCAACGCGCCAGACGCTCACTCGTCCAGCACCTATCCAGGCAAGCAAGCCAGATAAAGAACTTCACCCTTGGTGGCGCCCATGTTTTCTAGTTGAGTTTCCAGTAACCTGATAGGATCGCCCCCTGGAAGAGGACGTCATATAGCAGGAGCTGGAGGAATACTGGTCATCCGTCGTCCAAAGCCAAACCAACTTGTCCGGATCCAGAGAGAGCACCATGTCCCCGAGACTAATCCATAGCTGGACATATTGCCATAGGGCCAAGGCGCTCGGTGCGCCCACGATGTCCGAGATCCATCTGCGCTCCACCAGCGCATGCTGCACCGTGCGCCGCTTCCTGCGGCGCTTGGGGATGAGCGCATGAACCTCCGGAGTTATCTCCCTGATGGACTTGCCATCCAGACATCTGTCCTCCCAGAAGAGAGCGGATTCGTCGTTGCCCACCACCATAGAAGTGGAGGCAGCGAAGGCGTCTAGCTTGATCTTCGAGAACTGCATGTCGAGCCCGCGCCAAGGTCGTTGTGGGTCAGTCCGCATCCTCCATAGCCAACGAACTCGGAGGCTAATGGCAGTGCGGGCGAGATCCGGGATCCCTAAACCCCCATACCGCAGCGAGCGGCACACACTCTACCAGTTGACATGGCAGTGGCCGCCGTTCGCCTCTGCCCTACCTTCCCAAAGGAAGCTTCGCAGGATCCATTTAACCTGTTTCAGCGCCTTTTTGTCGAAGCTTAGCACCATGAGCTGATGCATCGGAATAGCTGCCAGCACCGATCTAACCAGCGCCAAGCGCCCTACCCTGGGCATCATTGACGCTTTCTAGGTAGGTAACTTGTCAGCCAGCCGGTCCACTACAGGTTGGAACGCCTCACCCGTTAGCCGGCGGACGGAGAGTGGGATGCCGAGATATTTGACAGGGAACGGTGCCAACTTGCACTCCATTACCCCGGCCGCGGCATTGGCCACCTCCTCCGTGCAGGCAATCGCAGACACCGAGCATTTGGCGAAGTTGGTATGCAGTCCTGACGCATGTCCGAAGAGCTCAAGAATGCCGCGGATAGCACGCAACTCTGTCTCATCCGGATGGCAGAAGATGACAACATCGTCCGCATAAAGCGATACCATTGTGGTCAACTCCCGCCGCACCAGGCGCCGCAGAATCCCTAGCTCGATCGCCCTAGTTAATGCTCTGTTAAGCGTGTTCATGATCGGCACGAACAACGACGGCGACAGAGGATCCCCCTGTCTCAGGCCCCTCCTATGCCAAATGGGGGGGACCTGGCTCGCCATTGAGCATCTGTTGACGGTCAGAAACCCCCTGGCGGGCAGAGACGGTCAACACGGTAGAGCCGGGAACAACTAGGGCTGCGGCTGGCCCCAGTCCCTCAGAGCGACGGCCCGCAAAGCCTCCTGGTCGCACGCGCCGATGCCAATCGCAAGGGCGTGCCACCTGACCTATACCTGGTCAGGAAGGTGTGGATGATGCCTCGCTTAGTTTCCTGCATGGCATACACGTAAACATTAAATACGAGCCTCGATCGGCTCTCAGGTTATCCCGTGAATCGGCTCAAAGAGCCGATCCACCCATGATCCGGACAAGGTGTCCGAATATATGGTGGTCCCGCTTGATCAAGATAAAGCTAATGAGATCTACGACGATTTGGGGTTTTCACCGCATAATCGGATCATCCTACTCACGATTGGGCCTCGCGCTCGCGCACGGTGACCGTAAGCCGATCCTAGACAGGGCCTAAAAACCAACACGAGGTTGATCCCCGGAACATCCTTTCTAGGGCTAGCAAACGCCACCCTACACGCCGCTGGATCCTCCAACCCTTTGTAAGGCCTAACTATTGCGGATGTTAAACTAATCCTTGATGAAACAAGGAGCAACCGTAACGGATCAGATCTACTAAACTATGATCAAGCGGGGTGCCGCCCCTACACCTAAGATAGGTGTAAGGGCGGCTAGATGTGCAAGGGTTGCATAACGAAAGCATGTAATTCGAAGAACAATGCTAACCCTAACACATCTAAGATAACTACGTTGCTCGCCATCAAAAAGGCTTCGATACGAGCAACGCATGAACAACGTGATAGGCATTACGCTGCCTAGATCGCAAGATGCGATCTAGGCAGCATGGTGCTTACCGGTAGAAACCCTCGAGACGAAGGAGTTGGCGATGCGCCGAGATTTGTTTGTGGTTGAACGTTGGTTGTTGTTTATTCCATAAACCCTAGATACATATTTATAGTCCAGGGGACTTTCTAATGTGGGCGTGCACCAAACCGTGCACGAGTAAGATTCTAACTTCTAAACTAAGATGCGATCTAATATGTTACAGATACATGGGCAATTAAGCCCAACTTGGTATAAAAGGCCGATTCACGTATTTCTTCTATATATATATTCTTCAAGTCCATCTTGATCGCGGCCCACCTCTGACTCGGTCAAATTCTGGTGATAACACATGCCCCCTGGTTTTGGAAATGACATTTCCAAAATCATTATGCTCTTCTTTCGTCGGGTCATGTCGTGGCAGAACCGTTGCAGTATCCGTCATCATGATGCCCTGCCAACTTCTCCGCGTGACCTGGCAGTTTTTTTTTTTAGGCACCACTTCCTCGGAAACTGCTGTGGCATTGAACTTCCACTATATCCCCTTTTATTTAACCGCTCCGCACAGTTTGTTCCTGCATCTTCTTCGCATTAGCACTCCAAAAGCCCTCCTGCACCACCATGTCCTCTTCCTCCTCTGCTTCATCGGATCTTTCCACCCAGTCCTCTTCGTCTCGCGAGCCGACGCCGGAGCCGAACCCGGCGGAGGTCCACGCAGCCAACACCCGCCGCGCCATTGCGGCCGGGGAGGAGTCTAGCCATGACTTCTCCCTTTGGTCAGAGGACAACAAGTCCTTGACCGACGGGGAAAGCGACCTCCGCTTCCTCGCCGATGGGACAACGGAGGAGGAGAGCGACGACGATCGCTTCTCCCGTGACTTCCCTCTCCCGAGGAGGAGGAGGAGGAAGAAGAGGAGGAGGAGGAGGAGGACGACACCTCCTCCGACGAGCCTCCGGCCAAGCGGTTCTGCCCTTGGCCGGGAAACCTCAGCGACTTCGACAGTGACGATGACGACGCTGACGAAGAAGACGAGGACAATGAGGGCCCGGTCGGCGGCCATTGGAGCGACGACGAGCCTGCCGGGAGTAGCGCCGACGGGCGGCGACGACGGCGACGGCGAGGGCAGCGACGGCCCGTAGATAGGACATCTAGCATAGGACCAGTAGCAGTAGATGGGGCCATGTATCCCCTAGTACTTCCTTTTGAGAGCAATCAGCTCCTTATGTAAGAAATCTATCAATGAAGAACTTTCCCCAATCTAATTTTGCCGATTCCTTTTAGCTTATCTTAGCCGATTTCCTCTCATACTGGTCTTGCCGATTCGTCCCCTTTGCCAATGCGTAACGAGCCGATAGCAACGCATCGGTCCCTCGACATTTACCCTTCCATTCTTCAACTGATGATTCTCTTTCCGGTAGATACTGTGGGATTTCCAAGAGAGCCCTTAAATTTCTTCCACCGGTTTCAGCGATCCTTTTTAGCGAGCGCTCATTATTTTGTGAAGAAGGTTGCAACGAAGATCAGCCGATGGTACCCCAATCGGTTCCTCAATAGAGCATCTACCAGGCCTGTTGCCCCCCGAGTCTCAGCCAAGGCAAAACGAGACGAGGATACGCAAATTAGCTGTATGGACCTGGGCTTGATTATGTCTGAGGGAGCTTCTTATGCAGAACCAACCGATTTGAACATAAATCGGCTTCCCAGAGCAGAGAGCCTTCAAGGTGAGCTGCCCCCCGAGCTTCTTCAGTTCTGTTATTCCTCTTGAGTCGATGGCCATGCATCGGCTTTTATATCCTTAAGTCGATGTCTGCTGCATCGGCTGTGCTCAAAAGTTTGGATTTTTTGAAATTTTGTTTTTTTACGGCCGACTTATGCATCGGCCCCCACACTTCAATACCCATCACCAAAGGATGAGATAATTCTACTGCATATCCTCGTGTTTTATCCACCTGGGTGCCCCCCCGAGCCGATTCTGTCAAGAGAATTGATGGTATCGGCTCTGTTGGATAACATGTTGAACCCAAGCAGAATGGATGGTGAGGATAATTTTGGCCGATTGCTGGGATCGGCCTCCGCGTTGTTTGTTCGATGAAGGCTTTGTAATGTCCCTTCATAAATTTTTGGGGCCGATCACAAGGATCAGCCTCGCCACGTTTGCTCATTGACGTGCTCTTGCTACTCATTCAGGCCGGTAGATAAAACCAGCCCAATCTCTGACTTCATCATGTTGGTGCGCTTGCTGTCGCCCACCTTGAGTGCATCGTGTAATCGTGGAGCACTAAGCTTCGTCGGAAGAACGAGCACCATGTTTGTGCCAGCCGATGTTTCGTCATCGGCTTTCCTTTGCTTGGGGCGCCACTCCATTTTCCGTGGACGACCCTCTTCATCCAGGGCTCACTGGATCTTCGCAGCCAAATCAGGCCTTGCCTTCCTCAATGTATGCAAGTATAACCTCTCGGCTTCCTCCAGGCCGCGCAATCGCTGAACCCTGCGTTTCTGGGAACGGCTGAGTCCATCAGGGCACCACCTTGGCCGGTGGTACCTGTCTTCTTCTTCTTCTTGTCCCTCGTTTTCTGAATCCTCGAGATCTTTCAACCGAGGGGACTCAGCTCGTTTGCTCTGTGGCGGGAGAGGCCCTAAGCGCTCGAACACGGACATGTTGGCTGCCTCCTTCTTCTTCCGGTTGCATTCTGGGCAATTGCCGATTGTTGGCAATCGGCTCATTCCTGAATCCTAGCAGTGCCTGAAGAAGGGACAATCCCAGTGCATGTCCTCGTCGTCTCGCTCCCTTGCCTTTTCCTTGGCACAACGCTCGTGCTCCTCCTCATCGCGATTATGCCGACGATGTCTTCTGGCTTCTCTAGCCAGACGATCTCTTTCCTCATCATCGCTGGACCGTCGGCGTTGGTCGTACTGACTCACATACTTGTTGAGGAGGTGATCAGAGAGAGGTCGCTGATATCTTATGTTCTTCACTTCTCCCTCTGTTACGTAGCGCTTGCCGTCTTGGCGGAGCCGATCGCACGGAGCGGCTTCCTCTGCATCTTTGCTATGAGAGCAGCTGCCCTCATCTCCATCCTTGCCAGCGTGGTATCCAGATCCTACCATGTTGATACTGAACGAAGACCCTGGCTGGCAACCTTCGTGGTAAGTATACTCCACCATGTTAACGGCGGGGAAAGGGTGTGTGTCGACCTTCATGGCGTACTGGTTAAAAATCAACCGTCCATTTTCTATCGCCATTTGGATCTGCTGCCGCCACACCCTGCGGTCGTTGGTGGTGTGGGAGAACGTGTTATGCCATTTGCGGTATGGCTTTCCATTCAGCTCCTGCGCCGTGGGGATCTTGTGGCCTTCGGGTACCTTTATATGCTTCTCCGTGAGTAAGAGATCAAAAATCTGTTCAGTCTTGGTCACGTCGAAGTCGAACCCTTTTGGAGGGCCTTGTGGCTTCACCCATTTGCAGGTCACGGGGCCTGTCGCTCGAGTCCATTCAGCCACTGCTACCTCCTGATCTCCCATAGCACCTTCATCTTCGTCTGCCTCAACCAAGGTCACCGCACGCTTGAATTTGTCCTGGTAAACATCTGGGTGGCGCTGTTCATATGCTGACAGCCTTCGCACCATGTGCGCCAACGAAGGGTAGTCTGCTTGGGAGGCCACGTCCTTGATTGATGATGAGAGACCCACCACCGCCAACTCGACTGCTTCTTTTTCGCTTATATGAGCCGAAAAGCATCGGTTCCTAATGGTCCTGAAGCGCTGGACGTATTCGGACACTGTTTCCCCGCGCTTCTGTCGTACTTGCGCTAGATCGGCAATACCAACATCGGAAGCCTCTGAGTGATACTGCTCATGGAACTGCTCTTCCAATCGCTTCCAAGTCCGGATGGAGTTCGGTGGCAGCGATGTGTACCACCCGAAAGCCGATCCTGTGAGGGACCGTGCGAAGAACCTCACGCGCAACTCGTCTGATGCTGAGATCGTGCCCAGCTGTGCCAAATACCGGCTCACATGCTCGATGGAGCTGGAACCATCTGATCCACTAAACTTCGTGAAGTCCGGGAGCCGATATTTGGGTGGTAGCGGGATCAGTTCGTAGTCGTTGGGGTACGGCTTGGTGTAGCCGAACGTCTTCCTTTTCGGCATCATGCCGAACTGATCTTTCAGAATTGCACAAATCTGATCCGCCGTGATGGCTGAAGGTGTCGAACCCTGAAGATTCGCCGGGGTGGCATACTTAACCAGCCATGCTTGCTTTTCCGGTTCTAAGCCAACTGCAGGAGCTGGGCTTTGGAGGTTTGTCGGAGTGGCGTACTTAGCTAGCCACGATTGCTTCTCGGGATCGGCTCCCGACGTTCCTCCCGCCGTTCCGGAGGCCGCCGATATTGCAGCCTGGTTCGAGAGTGCCCGGGCGTTGCGGTCCGGTACGTATGCGCACGCGTATCCGTGCGGGATCTCCTTGGGTGCCTCGGGTAGGAATTGGTAGTCACCAGGATCACCACCAATCTTGTAGACGACGTATGCCGATGAGTTCGGCGGTTCCGGTGCTGCCCATGCGAACGGCCGGGGCTGGAGTGGCATCTCTCCCTTGAAAGTCCCCGCAGCTGGTCCCGACGGAGAATACCGGTGGCTCATGATTTCTCGGACGACACGCGAGCGACATGCTCCAAAGTGTTCACCAGGCTCTCAGAGTGGCGGTGCAGCGAATGAGCCACCATGTAATTGATTTCCTGCCGCAGCGACCTGGTGCGTTCTTCTGACGGGGCGGACAGATCCACTCCATCGAGTGCGCCTTCAGGTGTGAAACCCTTCCACCTGACGCCATGGGAGCGGGTTCGGTGGAAAGAGCCGATGAGTTCGGCTTCGAGGACCGCCTTGATTTCGTCATGCTTCTTCTTGAGCTCATCAGGCAGATCCTCGTACTTGATCGGAGTGCCTTCCGCCATCTCGGATGCAGACGGCGACGTGGTGGATGTCGAAGGTTGTCCCACCGGGCGTGCCAGAATGTGTTGACGGTCAGAAACCCCCGGCGGGCGGAGACGGTCAACACGGTAGAGCCGGGAACAACTAGGGCTGCGGCTGGCCCCGGTCCCTCGGAGCGACGGCCCGCAAAGCCTCCCGGTCGCACGCGCCGATGCCAATCGCAAGGGCGTGCCACCTGACCTATACCTGGTCGGGAAGGTGTGGATGATGCCTCGCTTAGTTTCCTGCATGGCATACACGTAAACATTAAATACGAGCCTCGATCGGCTCTCGGGTTATCCCGTGAATCGGCTCAAAGAGCCGATCCACCCATGATCCGGACAAGGTGTCCGAATATATGGTGGTCCTGCTTGATCAAGATAAAGCTAATGAGATCTACGACGATTTGGGGTTTTCACCGCATAATCGGATCATCCTACTCACGATTGGGCCTCGCGCTCGCGCACGGTGACCGTAAGTCCGATCCTAGACAGGGCCTAAAAACCAACACGAGGTTGATCCCCGGAACATCCTTTCTAGGGCTAGCAAACGCCACCCTACACGCCGCTGGATCCTCCAACCCTTTGTAAGGCCTAACTATTGCGGATGTTAAACTAATCCTTGATGAAACAAGGAGCAACCGTAACGGATCAGATCTACTAAACTATGATCAAGCGGGGTGCCGCCCCTACACCTAAGATAGGTGTAAGGGCGGCTAGATGTGCAAGGGTTGCATAACGAAAGCATGTAATTCGAAGAACAATGCTAACCCTAACACATCTAAGATAACTACGTTGCTCGCCATCAAAAAGGCTTCAGTACGAGCAACGCATGAACAACGTGATAGGCATTACGCTTCCTAGATCGCAAGATGCGATCTAGGTAGCATGGTGCTTACCGGTAGAAACCCTCGAGACGAAGGAGTTGGCGATGCGCCGAGATTTGTTTGTGGTTGAACGTTGGTTGTTGTTTATTCCATAAACCCTAGATACATATTTATAGTCCAGGGGACTTTCTAATGTGGGCGTGCACCAAACCGTGCACGAGTAAGATTCTAACTTCTAAACTAAGATGCGATCTAATATGTTACAGATACATGGGAAATTAAGCCCAACTTGGTATAAAAGGCCGATTCACGTATTTCTTCTATATATATATTATTCAAGTCCATCTTGATCGCGGCCCACCTCTGACTCGGTCAAATTCTGGTGATAACAGCATCACCCTGGTACTACCCGTGGACAGAAGAATGGACACCAGCTCGCAAAACCAAGGCTCAAACCCCATCTTGTGGAGGACCTCCACTAGGAACCCCCAGGAGACAGAATCAAAGGCCCGGGCAATGTCAAGCTTGAGCATCACCTGTGGCTCCTTCATCCTGTGCAGGAATCTAGCCGTCTGCTGAACCAACATGAAGTTGTCGTGAATGCACCATTTGCGAATGAACGCGCATTGGTTGCGATCCACCAGCGACTCCATCCGGGGGGCCAGGCGAGAAGCCAACGTCTTCGCCACCAGCTTTGCGAAGATGTGGATCAGGCTAATTGGCCGGTAGTCACCCAAAGCAGCCGCATCCGGGTGCTTGGGCAGCACGATTAGAAGGGCCTGGTTCAGACCCTGAAACCCGCGTCCGCACATCGTGAACAACTTATCAAACGCGGCCATGAAGTCCGCCTTCACCGTTCCCCAGGAGCTCTGGAGGAACTCAGCAGTAAAGCAGTCGTGTGGTGGTGCCTTGCCGTGAGGTAGGCGGCGGACCACCTCCCAGATCTCACCCTATGTGAACGCAACTTCGAGCTCAGACAGGTCCTCTGACTGTGTGCCCAGGAAGTCCAGGTCCAGCGAGTACTGTTGATCCACCGCAGTGCCAAGAAGCCCCTCGAAGTGTGTGACGGAAGCTTCGGCCATGGTCGCATGGTCAGAGACGACCGCGCCCCCAACCTGGAGACTGTGAATGATGTTCCTCTGCCGGCGGTAAGCCGCGTGCTGGTGGAAGAAGGCTGTATTAGCATCCCCCTCCCTGAGCCAAGCAATCTTGGCTCGCTGCCTGGCCATCGTGCGCTCGAGGGAGGCAAGCCCCAAGTAGGCTTGCTTCAGGCGGGCCCGGAGTCGACGCTCATCAGGCGATAGCGGTCGTGATTCCATGGCCACGTCCAGTCTCAACACCACTTCCCGCGCTGTCATCACCTACAGTTTGATACAACCAATCTTCTTGTCGCTCCAGCTCATGAGGCTGCGCGTCGTACACTTCAGTTTAGCGGTGAGCCGGCGGAAAGGGTCCAGGTCCCCTTCAATCACCTCCCACGCGGATTGCACCACCTCGCTGAAACCGTCAAGTTTCAGCCAGAAGCGTTCGAATTGGAAACGCTTTCGCCCCGTGGACTGTGTGGTGTAGTCGAGGAGGAGGGGCAGTGGTCCGCCACAACCGTCGCTAAACAGTGCAAGGAGCAGCTGCTATGAAGCTCCTCCCACGTTGCCGTGACAAACACCCTGTAGAGCCTGACCAGGGTGGGGGTCTGTCGCTCATTCAACCACGTGTATCATCGCCCATGGAGGTAGATCTCCTTGAGCTCACAGTCATTCAGGAAGCGCCTAAACCGTCCCAACCTGCTCTTCCATGCCACAATCACCCCGCCTCGAGTAGCAGCCGCTGGCAAACAGATGTAAGCATCAAAGTCCGCTCCTAGTGTTTCCATCACGATAGCAAGAGTTAGAACCGCTAGTTTGGTCTCCTGAAGGCATACAATCGATGCACCCATGGTGCCTACAACACTCCTAACACCCGTGCGTCGTGCGCGGTCGTTAAGACCTCGCACATTGCAGATAAATAGCTTTGGTTCGTACGACATAGGAAATATTGTTACACCTGAATGACACCTCGGGGTCTAGCCGCGATGAGGCGACCATCCGACAACCCCATGAGCGGTGGAGAGCACCCTCTGATCATATCCAGCGTCCACCCGTACAGCTCTGCTATCGCTTCGATCATGTCATCAGTCATCGGAAGCTCAAACATCTTGTGGTACGCCTCTAGGATAGCCTCTGACGGCGCCTCATCCCCAACGAGCAGTCCCAGCTTGCGCATCAGGTTTCTGACCGCCTTCATCTCCACGTTCAGGCCACCAGGTTGCCCCGCGATCCTTGAGCTACGCCGTGGCTGGAAGTGCAGAGCCAGCAGTCTCCGCTGAACAGCCGGAGTTTCCATCAGAGCGTTCGAGCGTGATTTCACCACTGCCAGGAACTCTCCAAGGGTATATGGCCTCGCCGAAGTGACCTGTGGTCTCGTAAGGATCGTCAACCGTGCACGGTGAAACACCAAGGGTGGTGAAGCGAACCTGCTCACAGTCGCGGCACCCTGGATAGTGAGGGAGCAACTGTGTCTGGACTGTCGTGCTCTGGGGGTGTGTCAGCCGCAATATCTTCGTCCACATCTTCTTCATCCGCGCCAGAGGCCGCAGGAACAACCGTAGGAGGTGAAACTGGCTCCACCACCTGTAGGATAACGTTGCATAGAAAACAAAAAATTTCCTACCGCGAACACGCAATCCAAGCCAAGATGCAATCTAGAAAACGGTAGCAACGAGGGGGTATCGAGTCTCACCCTTGAAGAGATTCGAAAGCCTACAAGATGAGGCTCTTGTTGCTGCGGTAGACGTTCACTTGCCGCTTGCAAAAGCGCGTAGAAGATCTTGATCACGATCGCTTCCGGCGCCACGAACGGGCAGCACCTCCGTACTCGGTCACACGTTCGGTTGTTGATGAAGACGACGTCCACCTCCCCGTTCCAGCGGGCAGCGGAAGTAGTAGCTCCTCTTGAATCCGACAGCACGACGGCGTGGTGTCGGTGGTGGTGGAGAAATCCGGCGGAGCTTCGCTTAAGCGTGCGGGATGTGGTGGAGGAGAGAGACCGCTAGAGTTTGGGGAGAGAGGGGGGTTGGGCGCCGGCCCTCTAAGGGGTGCGGCCAAGGCTGAGGCTTGAAGTGATCAGCCCCCTCTCCTATGCCCCTCATTATATAGGTGGAAGCACCAAGAGTTCTAGTCCAAGTCTTCGAATAAGACCCCAACACTAAAACCTCCCATATGTGGGAAACCTACTCAAGGAGGGAGTCCTACCCAAGGTGGGACTCCCACCTTTCCTTGAGGTGGGTTGGCCGGCCACCCTAGGGGAGTCCACCTTGGACTCCTCCCTTTAGGGTTGGCTGGTCATGCAAGGTGGAGTCCCTCCGGGACTCTACTTTCCATGGTGATTTCTTCCGGACTTTTCTAGAACCTTCTAGAACCTACCATAAATGCACCGGATCATTTCCAAACTTGGAATATGACTTCCTATATATGAATCTTATTCTCCGGACCATTCCGGAACTCCTCGTGATGTCCGGGATCTCATACGGGACTCCGAACAAATATTCGAACTCCATTCCATATTCAAGTTCTACCATTTCAACATCCAACTTTAAGTGTGTCACCCTACGGTTCGTGAACTATGCGGACATGGTTGAGTACTCACTCCGACCAATAACCAATAGCGGGATCTGGAGATCCATAATGGCTCCCACATATTCAACGATGACTTTAGTGATTCAATGAACCATTCACATACGATACCAATTCCCTTTGTCACGCGATATTTTACTTGTCCGAGGTTTGATCTTCGGTATCACTCTATACCTTGTTCAACCTCGTCTCCTGACAAGTACTCTTTACTCGTACCGTGGTATGTGGTCTCTTATGAACTTATTCATATGCTTGCAAGACATTAGACGACATTCCACCGAGAGGGCCCATAGTATATCTATCCGTCATCGGGATGGACAAATCCCACTGTTGATCCATATGCCTCAACTCATACTTTCCGGATACTTAATCCCACCTTTATAACCACCCATTTACGCAGTGGCGTTTGATGTAATCAAAGTACATTTCCGGTATAAGTTATTTACATGATCTCATGGTCATAAGGACTAGGTAACTATGTATCAAAAGCTTATAGCAAATAACTTAATGACGAGATCTTATGCTACGCTTAATTGGGTGTGTCCATTACATCATTCATATAATGATATAACCTTGTTATTAATAACATCCAATGTTCATGATTATGAAACTAATCATCCACTAATCAACAAGCTAGTTTAAGAGGCATACTAGGGACTTCTTTGTTGTCTATATATCACACATGTATTAATGTTTCGGTTAATACAATTATAGCATGATATATAAACATTATCATAAACACAAAGATATATAATAACCATTTATTATTGCCTCTTGGGCATATCTCCAACAGTCTCCCACTTGCACTAGAGTCAATAATCTAGTTTACATTTGTAAAGATATAACACCTTGGCCTTCCGGTGCTTTATCATGTATTACTCACGGGAGAGGTTTTAGTCAACGGATCTGAGACGCTCAGAAATGTATGTATTTTGTAATTCATTTGCGTCTCAACGCATCACTCATTTTCAAATGAGTCGGCATTAAATATGTTTGGTCTTCTGGTGGAACCTTAATTCCGCTGTCTGAAATATGTCACTAATATTGTCACACACAATATAGATTCAAAGTTCTGACTCTGTCGGAACTGCACCAAGTTCTCAAAGAACCTCTTGACTTAACATCCTTTGTCATGGTCAAAACAATGACATACTCCGCCTTCTTTTGTAGAATCCGTCACAATATTTAGAACTCTTCTAAATCTAGCATAGACAACTTCTAGCTCATTGTGCTACCTTTTAAACAACACTTAGTCAAATTTGAGATTGAAATTATATTTTATATGTGACGAAACCAATATCGGTGTAACACCTTACAGCGATTTGTTTGTCATTTCTCCATACAAAATTATATATATATATTCTTACTGTTTTTTTTAATGATCATCACATGAATCATTCTGGTACATGCTCATAACACTTTTAGAGCATAGGACATCTGATTGTGTACATATTATTCGTGATTCATAATCACTCATGTGTTTTTACTCATTGAGTATCAGATACACTCAAGTCTTGTTAAAACTTCACATGACAAGAACATTTTCTTAATATTTCTATATTGAACTATTTCAATATCTATTCTATGTACTTTGACTTAAACTTATTTTGTGTTTCAATCTATCTTCATAGATCTTGACACTAGATATGTTTCAGTCCATATCCTTTCATTGAAATTAATTTCTCAATGAAACCTTTTAATCAAGTATATAATTACATCATTTATAACCAACTATATGTCACCTACATAAAGTATTATAAATGTGTCTTAGAGCTCCCACTTAATTTCTTGCAAATGCAAGCCTCTTCATCGTCTCTGATGAAATCAAAAACTCTTTGACTATTTCATCTGGTGAAGATTCCAACTCCGTGATACTTACTTCATCCAATTGAAGTTCGTATACCTATCTAGTATTATACGGACCAGCAAAACTCTTGGTTGTATCTTGTATACCCCTTTAATACACACTTCGATAAGTAATGTATTTTGCCATCCTACTAACATATCTCATAAAGGAAATATGTAGTGATTACTAGAATAATCCATATAGACTTTAAGCATTGCTACGGAAGATCTAATCTTGTCGTAGTCAATTCTTTGAACTTTGTCGTAAACAACTTTTCGACAAGTCAAGCTTCTTCAAGGATATTTCATCCAAGTCCATCAATTTTATAGATCTATTTACTTTCAAAAAGTATTCATCTATCTTGGATTTCATGGCGTATAGCCATTTTAACGAGTCAGGGCCCATCATAACTTCTTTGTTTGTAGTTGGTTTATCATTGTTCAAAATCAATCCTTTGTCCACAAATCATTTATTTGATCACAAAGTAAACCATACCTACAAGGTTCAATATGTACTTCGATCTCTATGGCTAAAACACTTTGTAGTCATGGGAGCCATAATTGTCGTGGCCGCTTCTGAAACCAATTCCGATGTTGCGCTACTCTGATCATTATGCTCAGGTTCATAAACCTTATCAAAATATATTGTCCTCCCACTCAAATACTTTACTAGAAACAATTTCTCGGAAATAAGAAACATTGACAAACACTTTTGTCTTTGTCTTGTGGGAAGAATTCCCAATTAAATCTCTGGGATAACCAACAAAGACATTCATCCGATTTTGGTTTGTAAACTCTTAGACCAAAATTTAAAGAAAGGACTATTAGGATTTATACCCATGCCATAACTCGTATGGTGTCATTTCAACGGATCATGATGATGCTCTATTTAGTGTAAAAGCGGTAGTCACTAAAGCATAATCCACAAAAATATAATGGCATCATAATATTTTATCTCATCATTAATCCAACAAGGTTTGGATACATCCCTCGGATACTATATCATCATTGTGATACTCCAAGAAATGTGAGTTGTAGAACAATTTCATGACTCTCTTAGATGTTCGCTAAAACTCGTAATTCAAATATTTTCACCATGATCCAATCATAGATATTTGACTTTTCTATTACGATGATTTCCACTTCATGCTGAAATTTATTTGAATCCATTCAAATGTTTCAAACTTCTTCCTTATTGAATATATCCACATATATACTCAATTCATTGTTGAAAGTTTTCATGAAGTATAAGAATCTCCCGCACACAACTATGCCCAGTGAACCATATACATCATCATGTATTTTTCCACTAAGTTAGTTGCCCGTTCAACTCTTGGCCTATGAACGGTATTTTAATCATTCTCTTTAGAAAAGATTTGCAAGCGCCAAATGATTCAAAAATCAAATGACTCCAAAAATCCATTTACATGGAGTTCCTTCATGCGTTTCTTTCTAACATGACCTAAATGGCGGTTCCACAAATAAGTGGAATTCAAATCATTTGCCTTATGGCATTTTAGCGTCAGTGTTATGTATGTGTGTTTCACCATTAAGATTTATAATAACTTATCCATCGTACATGGAGTAATGTCATAATTTGAACAGCTCATTGTTTTCATTTGACCAGAGCAAAATAACAATTATTAAGTTTTTTATTATAAATTCTAAGGGCTAGATAGAATGCCAACGACGAACATAATAACACTTTATTTTGTTCCAGACGTGCATTCCTATCATATTCCTTGTCAGTCACTTAGGCCATTGTATTCTTGTATTGCGTTGATTTGTATGACACTTCATACCAACCAATATAGTACTAATACCCAAGAATTTCATAGTGTGACTTAACTAGGAATACAACCATAACATGTATATCATTTATATACACCTGAGCTAGACTTTCTAGTCTTTTCTTTTTGCCAAAATATCTTTTGCAGTTTCTCTTTTAGCTTTCCTCATTATTCAGAAAACACTTCAACATCATTAACTTCTAGGTTTGTTGGTCAAATACCAATAACCTTGAGGTTCTTACTTTGAAGTTGATCATCATATGATAAGTGTTCCGGATTTCACTATTAGTAACCTTGTAATATGATGAATAATTTCACTCATAATTTTATCCATTGTATCATGATGACTTTCTGAGACCATGTCTATACATGCTAGGCTCATAAAGTTTTAACCTTGGTATTCGCATGCGCAAATCTGGCTTGCACCCGTTGTATGCACACGTAGAATCTATCACACCCGATCATCACGTGATGCTTCGATACGACGAGTCTTAGCAGCGGTGCATACTAAGGATGATAACTTTATGGATATGCGAATATCGTTAGTGCCCCAATAGTTGGAGGATTGTGACGCCTGGCGTCTTCAACCTTCATACATTCCCATAAAACTTATGAGTTTATGTAGTCTCACCATATAATATTCTATCATCTTGCAATAAGGTCTTAGATATTTCATATATCTCATACCTTGATTATTTCCGAAAACTAAATTTTCAGCTCCTTACTTTTCAAACAAATTTGAACTTCAAGTTTGACGGAGACAAGATAACTTTAGGTACTAATTGAAACCATAGCTCTTTGAATCAAAAATGTGAGGTTTACTAAAAGTTTGCAATAGGACTTAATCATTTCTTGATTCATTAACAATACGGTACCAATCCGTAAATTTTCTTATCAGATTTTAACAGTATTTCTATCTCAATAACAAGACTAGCGCATAGTAGAAAACGGATACCAATACTACAAAAATTAATTCAAAATACTACTCAGACTATGTTTATGATAATTAGTTCATGTTCTAATCTTATTACTAATGAACTCCCACTTAATACAACATCCCTCATAGTTGTTAAGTGGTACACGATCCAAATCCACTACACCAAAACCGATCATCACGTGAGATGATGTAGCTTCAATGGTGAACATCAACATGTTGATCATATCATCCATATGACTCGTGTTCAACCTTTCGGTTTCCGTTGTCCCGAGGCCATGTCCGTACATGCTAGGCTCGTCAAGCAAACCCAAGTATTCCGCGTGTGCAACATGGCTTACACCCGTTGTATATGAACGTTGAATCTATCACATCCGATCATCACGAGATGCTTCGAAACGACGAATTGTACAACGGTGCATACGAGGGGAGAACACTTTATTATCTTGATATTAATGTGAGGGATCATCTTATAATGCTACCGTCGCGATCTAAGCAAAATAAGATGCATAAAAGGATTAACATCACATGCAGTACATATGTGATATGATATGGCCCTTTTGTCTTTGCGCCTTTGATCTTCATCTCCAAAGCACGGACATGATCTCCATCATCTTCGGGCATGATCTCCATCATCGTCGGCGTAGCGTCAAGGTCCATGGCGCCGTCTTCATGGTTGTTCACCTCATGTAGCAACTATTACAACTACTTTGAAATACTACTCAACATGAAAATTAAAGACAACCATAAGGCTCCCGCCGGTTGCCACAATACAATAATGATCATCTCATACATATTCATCATCACATTATGGCCATATCACATCACCAAACCCCGCAAAAACAAGTTAGACGTCTCTAATTTGGTTTGCATATTTTACGTGGTTTAGGGTTTTCGAGTAAGATCTAATCTACCTACGAACATGAACCACAACGGTGATACTAGTGTTGTCAATAGAAGAGTAAATTGAATCTTCACTATAGTAGGAGAGACAGACACCCGCAAAGCCTCTTATGCAATACAAGTTGCATGTCGAACGAGGAGCAAGTCTCATGAACGCGGTCATGTAAAGTTAGCCCGAGCCGCTTCATCCCACTATGCCACAAAGATGCAAAGTACTCAAACTAAAGATAACAAGAGCATCAACGCCCACAAAACCATTGTGTTCTACTCGTGCAACCATCTATGCATAGACACGGCTCTGATACCACTGTAGAATAACGTTGCATAGAAAACAAAAAATTTCCTACCGCGAACACGCAATCCAAGCCAAGATGCAATCTAGAAAACGGTAGCAACGAGGGGGTATCGAGTCTCACCCTTGAAGAGATTTGAAAGCCTACAAGATGAGGCTCTTGTTGCTGCGGTAGACGTTCACTTGCCGCTTGCAAAAGCGCGTAGAAGATCTTGATCACGATCGCTTCCGGCGCCACGAACGGGCAGCACCTCCGTACTCGGTCACACGTTCGGTTGTTGATGAAGACGAAGTCCACCTCCCCGTTCAGGCGGGCAGCGGAAGTAGTAGCTCCTCTTGAATCCGACAGCACGACGGCGTGGTGTCGGTGGTGGTGGAGAAATCCGGCGGAGCTTCGCTTAAGCGTGCGGGATGTGGTGGAGGAGAGAGACCGCTAGGGTTTGGGGAGAGAGGGGGGTTGGGCGCCGGCCCTCTAAGGGGTGCGGCCAAGGCTGAGGCTTGAAGTGATCAGCCCCCCTCTCCTATGCCCCTCATTATATAGGTGGAAGCACCAAGAGTTCTAGTCCAAGTCTTCGAATAAGACCCCAACACTAAAACCTCCCATATGTGGGAAACCTACTCAAGGAGGGAGTCCTACCCAAGGTGGGACTCCCACCTTTCCTTGAGGTGGGTTGGCCGGCCACCCTAGGGGAGTCCACCTTGGACTCCTCCCCTTTAGGGTTGGCTGGTCATGCAAGGTGGAGTCCCTCCGGGACTCTACTTTCCATGGTGATTTCTTCCGGACTTTTCTAGAATCTTCTAGAACCTGCCATAAATGCACCGGATCATTTCCAAACTTGGAATATGACTTCCTATATATGAATCTTATTCTCCGGACCATTCCGGAACTCCTCGTGATGTCCGGGATCTCATCCGGGACTCCGAACAAATATTCGAACTCCATTCCATATTCAAGTTCTACCATTTCAACATCCAACTTTAAGTGTGTCACCCTACGGTTCGTGAACTATGCGGACATGGTTGAGTACTCACTCCGACCAATAACCAATAGCGGGATCTGGAGATCCATAATGGCTCCCACATATTCAACGATGACTTTAGTGATTCAATGAACCATTCACATACGATACCAATTTCCTTTGTCACGCGATATTTTACTTGTCCGAGGTTTGATCTTCGGTATCACTCTATACCTTGTTCAACCTCGTCTCCTGACAAGTACTCTTTACTCGTACCGTGGTATGTGGTCTCTTATGAACTTATTCATATGCTTGCAAGACATTAGACGACATTCCACCGAGAGGGCCCATAGTATATCTATCCGTCATCGGGATGGACAAATCCCACTCGTTGATCCATATGCCTCAACTCATACTTTCCGGATACTTAATCCCACCTTTATAACCACCCATTTACGCAGAGTGGCGTTTGATGTAATCAAAGTACCTTTCCGGTATAAGTGATTTACATGATCTCATGGTCATAAGGACTAGGTAACTATGTATCAAAAGCTTATAGCAAATAACTTAATGACGAGATCTTATGCTACGCTTAATTGGGTGTGTCCATTACATCATTCATATAATGATATAACCTTGTTATTAATAACATCCAATGTTCATGATTATGAAACTAATCATCCATTAATCAACAAGCTAGTTTAAGAGGCATACTAGGGACTTCTTTGTTGTCTATATATCACACATGTATTAATGTTTCGGTTAATACAATTATAGCATGATATATAAACATTATCATAAACACAAAGATATATAATAACCATTTATTATTGCCTCTTGGGCATATCTCCAACACCACCCTCTCAGGAGCACCCTCCAGGAGCAGTGGAGTGCCCATCTCGCCGTCGACCTCCAAAGCTCCCTGTGTGTCCACCTGGTCCTGGCATGGAACGAAAGAATCAAGGCCCAATACCGGCCCAGGCACGAAGGGACCCGCCAGCGCATCTAAAGGCCCGGCTGTCGCGGCCAGAGGAGCAGCCATAGACGGCGATAAGGGCAGCGCCATAGAGATAGAGGGGAGTGAGCACGACGTGCTTGGTGGCGGCGGCGCGCGGCATGGAGAAGGGAGGACCACGACGGTGCCCAGCCTAATCTCCCTTTCGCACCCGGCCTATACAGTCTTCGCGTCCTCCTCCAATCCCACACGCTCCGCAACAACACCAATTTCCCCCTCGCTCTCCGTCGCCACCACTGCCAGGCCGCCATTGTTGACCAGCTCTGATGTCAGCAAAGCTGGACTCTCTGCGTTTGTAGCTGTTGGTGTTGGCACGATGTCGGCGCTAGAGACGGCAGCCAGCCTCCGGTTCCTCCTTTCCCTGGCTTGGCACCCACCTCTCCTTCCTCTTTTCTTTCCCTTTCGTCATGGTTCGCCCAAGGTGGGGACTTCAACGGTCACTCCGGACGCGAGCGTCGTCCCTCCGGGCCCACTCCTGCCACCGCTCAATGGAGATGAGCTGCCGCCGGCCGGATTGTCACCACCGTAGCCTGGGAGCGTGTCTGGCGTCCCCGACGTGTACGGGTAGTGGCGCCTCGTCGGCCAGGCTGCCGCACCACCATTACCGGCCCCGCTCCGATCATCACCGCCATTCACCCGAGGCGCAGGCCGCGTAAATCCGTCGTATGGACGACGTGGACCAGCAGTGGATACGCTAAGGTGTTGATGTGTGGCGGCACCACCGCTTGTGCCGGCGCCGCCATGTTCGCGGCAGAGGGCGGGTCATCTGGCTCGACGACATGGAGGTCCACCTCCCACGTGATCATTGCCGGATCGAGGCACCATGCCGAGGACGGAACACGCCCATGTCGGTGCGACTCCTCGTAAGAGGGTGCAGCCTCTCCGCCCAAGCCGACGGTGCCAACATCGCTTCCGCCGTCGCCAAATTCCGGACGTTCGCCGGCACCCCTTCAACCTCCACCTCAGCGTGCACACATAGGCCACCGGAGGCAGCATGCGTTCACCGCAACCAGGGGCATAGGAGAAAACGGAAGAACGGCAAGGTCAGCACGTCATCCCTGAGCACGCGGTCACGATCTTCCTTCGCCGCGAAGAGGATGAGGAAGTCCTCCGGCCGTTGACAGTGCACCGAGAACGACCCTGGCGGCAAGCCATGGACCTCCTCCAAGCCCAGCGCGACTTCCTCCGTGGTCACCATTCTCCGGTTGCCGACGATCACCGCCAGCAAAGCCCTGGAGAGCGCCTCCTCCGCGTCGTTGATCCTGGTGGTGCTCGGTAGGATGCATACTGTCCGCGCGGGGCTCCGAGCAAGCTCCCCTCCCACTGCCACCGGGCGCGACACCGTGCGGAGCGGCAGAGGCTCGACCTGCGCGTCAGCGCCACGACGAGGGCAAGGCGGCTCCATGAGCCGGCGTGCCAGGGGCAGCACCGGAGACACGTTGCGGTCATCAACCATAGGCCCGGCGAGCACATGCGCCACCGCGTGCGCCGCCTCCACGACATGCAACTCCCTGCGCGGCTGCGCATCGTGGCGCATCCCGTGGCGCTCACCAGCGGCCCTGAACGGCGCCACAACACGACGCGGCAGCGCGTCATCGCGGCGAGGCGGCGCATCCGTGGTGGAGCAGTGCGCAGGCCGCGGCTGGCCTCGTCGTCCTTGCCGCGCTCACCGTCCCCGCCTCGCAGCCCACCCTGGCGCCCATCCCACGCGCGCACGCAGTGGTCGCCGTTAGCCCTCGTGTCCGTTCGAACGGGTTCACTGTTGTGCGGCCGTTTCTGCGCCGGCTCGTCTCCATGCCGCTCCGGCGAGCGAGGTCTTGGCGGCCGCGTCAGCAAGCAAGCACGCATCATGTGACCCGCCTCGCCACAGCGGAGGCACACCAGCCCCGTAACACGATCGGCATCGATGTGGCCCGGCTGCGTGCACAGCAGGCAGCGGCCAAGGAAGTCCTCAAAGGCGCCACCTTCACGTCCTGCGCGCGTTGCCCTGGCCGCCACCCTCCTATCGGCGTGCCGCCCGCGCGCCCGCTTGCGCGCGACATGCGCAGGCTCCTCCCACGGCGCGTTCGCTTCATCCTCCTCCATGGGGTCTCCCGAATCGTCGAGGTCGTCGATCGCCGTCCGCTCTGCCTCGAGGTGCACCTCCGACCGCATCTCATGTATGCTCTGGGAGGACTCCGGCATGTCGGACCGCGCCACCAGCAAGCGCGTCACGGTAGGACCGTGGCGTGTCCTCCGAGTCGGAGCCCCTTCCTCCGCGCCAGCGATCCTGCCGACCGCGAGGGCTTGTCGCCGGGGACGGGGATGGGGAGAGGGAAGGGGTAGGGGAGGAGGGTGGACAGGCCATGGCCGGCGGGGTGGGTTGGGTGGACACCGTCGCCGGCGCGGCGGCGGCGGGGATGGGGGTTTCGATCAACTCGGTTTCTTCGCCCCGCTCCGCTCCTCTCGTCGCTCGGTCTTACTGCTCCTCGTGCCCTGTCTCTTAGCGTCACAGTAATTGATTCGGTAATGATTTTGTTAAATTTATTGATTTTGTGAACTTGGATTTTCTTCAAGGTGAAAATCCATTATTTTTGATAGGGCGATGACAACTCTTATGCATTGCTCTTTTTGAAGGTGTCTTTTTTGGAGAACTTTTTTTGTAGTCCAAATGTTATCAGTGGTGGTGGTTAGAGTGTTGCTAATGCGAGTGATTCCCCACCGTGTCATGTCTTTTTATCTTTTGCTTTTTGCTGCGTGCATCCTTGATGTTTTATGACATTTCTTTGACTCAGACTGGATGTAGTTTTATATTCACTATACTAATAAATTTCATTTCTTGAAAAAGATTTTGGCCTTGCATATTCAGCTTAGCAAATGACAAAAATTGGTACGAAGTACTTATAAATCAAAGCTGCAACACTCGTGTCAGTCCCGAGAAGCAACTGGTGAGTTGATATATGCTAAAATGTCTTCAGCTCCCGAGCTCAAGTGATCCCTTCGGTGTAAAAAAATTCAAAAAACATATATACCAGAATGAAAAATCACAATGCAAAGTTCTTTTCTTTTATCATGGGCTACATAAAACTGATAAAATCAGATAAATTTGGAAATTTGAAAGTATGCATACTTAGATCCATACTTTTGTCATTTTTATGTACCTCAGAACTCAAATTATTTTAAATTAATATTTTGCACTTTTGTGGATGTATCAATAGTGGCTACATCTTCAGTCCGCAAGATTCTTCTCTATATCGGCCACTTTTATTCGGTGTCCTATACTACTAGTACGAGCTTAGGGCATTTTTAGCGGGCCGACCGATCTGGTCCTGCCGTGTCCGTTTTGGTCCGCGCCGACGGACGGACAGCCCGCGCACGCTCCCTTGTCCTCCCTTTGCCTACCCGGTCACTCCTGGCAGGGAGACGAATCTAATTTCTCCTCTGCCCAAACCCTTGCTCTCCTTCTCCGCCGCCACCCCCACACAGCACCGTCGTCTATGCCATTGGTTGTCGTTGGCATCAGCAGTTCACAACGGGCGTGGTGGCTGTCGGTTGCCCGTAGTAGCTAGCAATTGTCGGGCAGACTACACGGTCGACGCATCTTGTCTAGCGGCAGCTGCCTCCCCCGGCGTCGTCGACTGCACCCCATCGCAACGTGCGTAGCCGGAGTTGTTTGCGGGCTGTCCTCTATCCCACCGGGCGGAGCTAAGGATGGCAATTTTATCCACGGATCCGGGTATCCACGGATATTCGACCCGTCGGGCACGGGTTTGGAGGGCTAATTGTGTCCACGGATTTCATGGGGCGGATATCCAATAATTCATGGAGCGGGCACGGGCAGAACTTTTGCCCCGTGGATATTCGATGGATATCCGACAGACATGCGGGACCCACATGTCAGTGACACATTCAATTTTACCTAGGCTTAGCTGCCATTTTTTAGGCGCAAATCACCAGATCCTTAATTTAAGTCTTAATGATTTATACTCTAAATACTCACAAAAGACCCATTCACGGATGTGGTGGTTGGGCTTCATACCTATTGACTCTGGCTTTTTGCTGATTGCTCCGCCTCCTTGGTAATTGCTCGCCATAATTATGGATTTAGCCAAAATCAAGCCATCTGCCCATCCGTCTCCTATCACTAAATACTTATGGCTCCCATCCCGCACGAACATCCGTCTCCGAGTATTGATCCGTCCGTCGGCTCCGTCAACACGCGGTGAGGGAAGGTGCAGCCGCCGGCTGGCGCTCCGTCGGCGCCGTCCCTGCCACCTCTCCAGATCGACGGATCCCCTCAACCTTGGCGGGCGTGAGATTGAAATGAGACAGCTATTGTATGGTGTGATTGTGTGGGATTTGACATATTATAAGTACTATGTGATTGATATATTGTTGCTTTGATATTCATATGAATTTTTAACATAATTATTGCTGAAATGCTACTAAGATAATGTCGAAATGCTGCCAAAATATTTATGTTAGCTTATTATTGCTGAAATGCAAGTGAAATATTGCTGAAATGCTACTGAAATTTTATGGGCATGGATATCCATGGATATCCGGGTATCCAGCGGATTTGGATTTGGAGCGACATCCATGTCCATGGAAACTTTCGTGGGCGGGGCAGAGCAAGACTGATGGATTTGGGCATGGATTTGGTATTGCAATATCCGTCCAAACCCGCTCCATTGCCATCGTGAGGCGGAGCAGCAACTCTTATGCGGGCGCAAAGCTTGGCCGGCTCGCTCGCCGGTGCGCCCGCAACCTATTCGTTCGCTTACCATGGCGAGTTCAAGGTATGCATCATGACCAAAGTTTCTTCTCTTTCGTTGCACCGGCGTGGGCATAACATTGAAGTGATCAAATATCATTGTCTTGTGTAAATGAATAGCAAGTCAATCAAATTTTTCTACAAGAATGTAATCAAATCATCGTCGAAAGACCAACGGTGAGACCGAGTTCTTGCTGGCCGCTACAAGCATGGCGCACGACCATTTTCTGTTGCCGAAGCATAGAGGTGGGTCGTCGGTCAAGCGCAAGGCCAACGAAAACCGAGATCGATTCGGTGGACACATCAGACTTATGCGAGACTATTTCCATCATACCAATCTGATTTACGACGTGAAGACATTCTATCGCCGGTATCGGATGTCCAGGAAGATGTTTCTGGATCTTCTTCATGCAATGAGGACATATGATGACTACTTTAGTGCCAAGCTCGATAGCCATTTGTCAGCTTGCATATGGAGTACCTCCTGATCTTGTTGACGTGTACATGCGCATGAGCGAGTCCACATGCATTGAGGCCATGTACAGGTTTTGTAGCGCTGTTATTGCGGCGTTTGGCAAACTTTATCTGAGAGAGCCGACCACCGAAGACACTGCCCGCCTCTTGTCTATCAACGAAAAGATGAGATTTCTTGGTATGCTGAGAAGCATAGATTGCATACATTGGAAGTGGAAGAACTATCCATTTGGTTGGCAATGAATGTTCAAAGGACATAAAGAGGGGCACACGGTAATATTGGAGGCAGTTACGTCGCAAGATCTCTGGATTTGGCACTCCTTCTTTGGCTTGGCAGGATCTAACAATGATATCAACAACCTACGACGCTCCCCGGTGTTTGCTAGGCTTGCAGAAGGCAATGCTCCTCAAATTTCCTATGAGATCAACATTCATTCTTATGACAAAGGTTATTATCTAGCTGATGGAATTTACCCTTTGTGGGCAAAACCTTGGTGAAGACAAGCTGTAGCCCTGAAGATGAAAAATGCAAGAGGTTTGCAAAGGAGAAGAGGCGACCCACAAGGATGTAGAGCGGGCATTTGGCGTGTTACAATAATGATGGAGAATTGTTTGGCACCCTGCCAGAACATGGAGCGCCGAGAGGATGTGGGAGGTCATGACAACATGTGTCATCATGCACAATATGATCATTGAGGATGAGCGGGATGACAACATCTATGACGGTGAGTGCGAATTCCAGGGTGATTTGGTTGAGCCACATGCAGGAGCAGCTTCTTGGGAATACTTCTTGCATATGCATAATTCATTCCGGGATCGAACCACCCATGATTGCCTTCAAGCTGATTTGGTTGAGCACATGTGGACTCATGTGAGAAACCAACATAGATACTTTGTTTCAATATTCAATTTGGTTGTCTTATTTGTAAAACTGTGGTGTGATTGTGAACTATTATTGTTTGAACAATATTTACTTTTCTACAATTTAAATTACCTTATTTGTATTGTCTTGTTATTTAGAAGGCAATGGCCATATGACCAGGCCTAGGTAAGGCCAGCGCAGACCGAATGAGTCGCACCGTTGGGCGCGGGTGTGCGGGCCAGCCGAACCGCGGGACGCATCTAGTCCGCAAGCAGATCTAAATAGACAAATACAAATCATTTGGGTTGCCAATTTAGATCGACCCGCTGGAAATGTCGTTACAAGGACGACATGATAGTCTTATAAAACGTAAGAGAAGAATGTTGGAGACTTGTTTAAACGCAAGGCTCGAAATGAGCCCGACTTTGAATTAGCAAAGCCATCAACCGGCCAGGAGTTACATCAAGAGGTACAACACACGCACACGCGCCAAGCGCACACGGAACCCACAACAAAAGACAACACATAAAAAAGCCAAGCCGAAGCGCAAGCTTGATCCAAGTCGAGGGAGCCTTGTCTTCTGTTGAACCGGAGCAATCACGACCGTGTCCACACCAACAAACCTCCACCGCATCAAGACTGCAACCCAAGGAGAACTCAACGACGGGCCGACCACCTAGCAGGGCTTGGGGAACCAAAGGAGGGGGGTCTTGCGGCGACGCCTCCAAGAAGGTGAATGGCGCAAGAAAGCGTCATCGTCGCCGGCAGAGACAGAGGTCCTGCAAAGTTTTCACCCAGACCCGAGAACCACCACCCCCGGAGCTCGGGCTAGGTCCAGACCAAAAACGCAACATCTTCCCCTGGCATTGGGATAGGCACACCGGCACGAGCTACGACCAGACGCCAACCTAGCAAAGCCCCCCAAGGCGCTAGCGAGGGCGCCAGCTACCGCAACTGAGCCGTGTAGAAGTAGCCAGGCCGGTGTTGCGAGAGGGCTGCGACACCATCGAGAGGTCACAGGGTGATCCACAAGACGCTACCAGAGAGGTTAGCACGAAGCGAGACCCCCAAGGGGAGCGAGGTTGAGGCGGAGGGACGAAGTCCATCATCTAGAACAAGATGGGGCCAACATCAGGACGCCTTCAACAAGGGAACGACACCCTCAGGTGACGCCGTCACCGGCACAAGCCAAGGCCGTGCGCGACTTTCGCCGAGGTCCAAAACTGATCCAAAATCCGGTCGCCATCGCGAGGACGCAGAGCGGACATAGCAGAAATCACTACCGCACCACCGATCAAAAAACCGCACTATGGACTAGCCCCAACTAGAAACATCCACAGGGAACGCAAGAGCTGGCTGGCAAGACCCGGCCAGACCCGGAACTAGCCATCATGCTAGTTCGGTGGCACCACGGCGACCACACCATTCCCAGCGCGAAGGCCCTGCACTAGCGCGATCAGACTAATCGGAGGGAGAACAGTCTGCACCCAAAAGAGCGGATGCAGAGCTGAGCACGTCGCCACCCCGGCGAGCACGCACTGACCCAGGGACCCAAACCCTGAAAGCCAGCGAGAGCGGGCAAGTCACCGGCACCGAGCAGCCAACCCAGAATGAGCATGGCCGCCGGCGGACGGGGCGAGGTGGCGGAAATGCCGCACACTGCCCACAGCCGGGTGCCGCAGACGGTGGACCGCCCGGAGCGGACAGGACCCAAACAGGAAGAGCGGATCTGGCCGGGCCCACCCAGCCCAGATCTGGCCGTCGCCGCCATCCCCAGTCCACGCCGCACCGGCGGTCAAAAAGGATATATGTTTGGCTCGGAAGGGATTTGAGCTCCGGTCTGTGAACTGGAGGCAAAAGGAACCAACCAACTCAGTTTGGTGCGGCTTGTTGGAGACTTGTTCGATCGATTGTGCGACTTTCACTCCATCCCATATACTCCGTATCTAAATAAACTAAAGCATAGCGCATTGCCCCATTTCCTGGTCGTCTTCTTTTTTCCTTTCGGAATGCATGGTGGAATGATCGATCGTGCAGAACCTCAGTAATAATAACACGTGAAACACAGCCAGCCTACAATCATTTCAGGTGAGCACGATGATCATAAGTTTTTTTTCTTGAAACACGGTATGGACGGAAATGTCTACAAATACATACATAATTACCGCTATGAAAACATGTACGAATATCCTACCTCTACAGCATCTTCGAAAGATCGAGTTCAAGAAACTAATCTAATGTTGAAAATGACGAAGTCACCATAACGCATCTCGTTATGGATGAAGACTCGCCTCTCACTAAAAAATATATTTTGCTTTCGATGAGACACTAGAGTGTCAAATCTGAAGTTTAAATTCTTTTTCTAGGCTGATTAGTGGTTTGCTCACTGTAAATTTTTATTAATTTTCCGAATTTCTTTTGAGGTATAAATTCTGGTAGACTAGAACGATGCTACGACCCTCCTAATCATCAAACCACATGTTGGTTATCAGAAAACATCACAAGTTGGATGAACCTAACGGACGGGTTCCATGCGTAAATAAGCCGACGTACCTGTAACAGTCCCCTCCCGAACGTACTCCGTTCTATACGGGCACGTCTTAGCCTCAAACTAGTCAACCTGGGAAGAAGCGCCGTTTAATTACCAAGCTTGGTCACGCGTAGCAACGTGCACATCTGGAAGAAAAAAGAACCCGACGATGTACGATGATTACGGAACCAGGGGAGGTTCAATTGTCTGGTTGTCTGTAACTTACGGAGACCAACGCATGTCAGCATGCATCTTGACGATATTATTCCGAGTAGCGCAGTACTCTGCAGGGAGATTCTTGTGGTCGCCTCGCCTGCATCTGCATGGATGTGACGTCTGACCAATCTACCTTAGGGCATCTCCAGGGGCGCGACGCAAATGGTCGCTGAGCGACCGTTTTCGTCCGCCGTGACCGGAACGCAAAGTGACCGGGCCGTCCGCGGAGACGCAAACCTGGCCCAAATATGCGCCAGGTTTGCGTCTCCGCGGACGCTCGGCGGTCGCGGAAAATGTCCGCGTTGGGTACATCCGGGCCCGGTCGGCAGTGACTAGATAAGCAAAATATTTTTTTTATTACTATTGATTGGCCAAAAGGACCATCTTTACAGAGATGGTTAGTCGAGTTAACCTAAAACTACAACGGCCGTACCTACTCGCCGTCGCGCGCCCTACACCGGCCTCGGTTACTCGCGAGTCGCGCGCCCTACTACCGGCCGTCGGATGGGCCGGCGCCGTCGTCGAAGCGGGAGCGGTTCTTGCACTCCGCGCGCCGCGCACGGCGGCGAACGGACATCTCGTCCTGCCACGGCGCCGTCACCGTCGCAAAGGCAACCTTCCTAGCCGCCGCCTCCGCCGTCGCCCGGGCCTCCTCCTCTGCGCCGCTCGGACCGCCGCCGCCGCCGGGCCTCCTCCTCCGCCGCGCCGCCGCGTCCTCCTCCGCCTGGACCGCCGCCTGGATCGCCGCCACGTCGGCGACGAAGTGGGCCCTGTCCCTAGCCGCCGCCGCCACAGCTTCGTCCCTGGCGGCGATGGCGACCTCCAGCTCCCGGTTCTCCTGCTCGACCCGCGCGGGAGAACGGCCCCTACGCTGGAGCGAGTCCAGGTCGGAGCACATTAACCCCCTAGCCATGGCCGTCGCATAGCTGGCGGCTTCCTCCTCCGCCACCAAAGCCTGGCGATGCTGGGCGTCCCCTGCCAGGGACTCGAAGGACGCGAGCAGAACCCGCTGGTCACCGGCGCACTCGAAGCGCCTAGGCATGGGGGGGTCGTCGTCCGCGATGTCGTGGATGACGGCGTCGGCCGGAGGGGCCGCGAGGGCCGCCCGCGCCTCCGCGAGCTCGGCCCTGGCGTCGGCGAGCTCGGCCATGGCGTTGGCGATCTCCGCCCGGTCGCCGCGAGGCGCCCTTCCGCGCGCTCCGCCGCCTCCGCCTCCACCTCCGCGACCTCCGCCTCCGCCTCCGCGACCTCCAGGTCCAGCTGCTGGGCCTCAACGCCGGCGGCAGCTACCTCGTCCTCCTCCTCCTCCGGGTGGAGCTGGCGGCAAATGTCAACAACTTGCTCCCAACTTATATGGTCCGCCATGCATGGATGGTAGTGTGAGGTGTGCCCGTCGCACCCGGCGGTGTCCACCGTATATAGCCACGGCGGGGCGGGAAACGGCGTTGGCGCGCAGGGCATTTCCCGCGCGCGCGAAACGCCGGCGAAACTTGCGAATGTATTGGGCGCGCGCGGGAACGATCGTCGTCGTGCGGGAACAGTTAATCGCCGGCGGCAGTCCTCGACGGGACGTAAAACGCCATTAGCGACCTTGACGCTGTCCCCGGATAAAATATGCGTCCGCACCGCTGGAGCTACCCCGACGCAAACGGTCGCCCTGGGCCACAACGCGTCCGCGGGCCGACGCAAACAGACATTTCGGACGTCCGAAATGAGTCGCGGCGCTGGAGATGTCCTTACGTACAGTACATAATATACAGCTAGATATTTTCTCGACCATGCATCCGCATGTGCTGTGAGGAATTTTGACCGGATCGAATATCCGTAGTGTAGACGGTAGACTTCTGTAGATTGGGGACGGGATCATGCTGATACGATCAGAAAAGATTCACGGCAAACTTGCTGCTTATGGCGAGGCAGCAGGCATCTCATCATCGATAATAAATTGGATTTTCCACTTGCTGCTTTGAGCTTTGTCAGTGGACTGTGGAGTGTTGAGCCTAGCCAACCAACCAAGCTGCTCACTCAATAGAGCCCTGTTGGGACAGCCACCTTCGAAAAGGGGAAAGGATATATGCATTGCACGACATAGAAAGAGGGAGAGGACCAAATAATGTTTTCTTGAGGTGTGCTTCGGTGCGCGCCCTCTCCAAACTCGCGACTTATCGCCGAAGGGGTACGGTGGTCCCGATTTTGTTTTTTTTGTGCTGCCCGCCGAAACCCATATCCAAGCCCAGTGCAAGACTCGTATGGGTATACAGGGCCTGGGCGTATCTATACGGACGACCCCACGTGGGTGGGTCCCACGTGCTAAGCTAATCACCGTGATTAGCTCCCATTGCATGCATCGTTTTCATCGGCACGTACCGGAGATCCGATCGAGCTGTTCCACGCCGTCGCTAGGTTGAACGCAAGCGGTTGTTGCCGGCCCGGCCGTCGGCGGTTGTTGCCGGCACGTCCGTCGCCGCCGGTGGTTGTTTCGCACGTCGACGCCGCCGACCGCGCGCGAAGCCCCCCCGCAGATCGACGACCTTGGAAAGGCGCGCCACCGGCTCGGCATCTTCCCCGCTAGGGTTTAAAATTACAGGTACCATGACTTCATCTTGTAGCATAGTAAGAGGAAGCAATTCTGCCGGTTTTTCAATTCTAATTATGGTCCAATACTACGTAATATGGAGAACTCTATATACGGTATGATTGAGGAACAAAACGAGTACGTCGGCTATAATTCCGATGACTGCGAAATGGAGGATAATTTGCAGCGACGAAGCCGGGCTGGAGCGAAGATGAGTTTGATGTGAGCCACTATTTTTCATTTCGATTACCAGCAGTCCAAGCATCATCAAATTATATATGGTTCCTCATGTCATAATTTATGCAGATTGCGTACGATGAATTTGATAATGTTGACAACCATAGCGAACACACAGACGATCAAAATGATGAGAACCATGGTGAACACACAGACAGTCTAAATACTAGTGAGGTATGTGTAGTGACTCATACAGTGACATAAAATGATGCATGAAATGATGGCAACTGTAAAATTTACGGTTACTAAATTTCGAAATGCATTAATAAATTTCAGGAACAATTTGACACGCAGCTTGAGTACGACTATTACGGTGAATCTGACTTGGACACGGGCCACACCGATGATGTGGAAGGTGCATCGGTTCTCGAGGATTCGTTGACATGAGCCAGGTTGTTATCTCTTTTTTATCGGTCTTATATAGCTGGAACACATAAATTTATAGTTTTAATTAATGCCTACGTTTTCTACTTGCGAGCGACGCCGAGCGCTAGTCGACTGAGAAACCACACAAAGGTAGCAATGGCAATGAATATCCCGATAGTGATCGGGATTTATACTTGGATGATAAAAGAGATGACTTTTATTTACAAGCGACAGCATATTCTTTCTACAACAGATATGCTAAAGATTATGGGTTCAGCATCCGGCTTGACCAGGTTAAGCGGTTTGATGATGGAGTAATTCGGTTAAGGCGTTTTGTGTGTTCCGGACAGGGCGGACGTCCCAAAACCAACCGACCACGGAAGGCCGTGTATATAGGCACAGACACGAGTCTCGCTGCGGCTGCAAGGCACGTTTGGTGGTCAAGTTTGATGGAAGAACTGGTTTTCGGGTTGTTGAAGATTTTCGTGACAAACATAACCATGACCCAGCTGAACCATGTCGGACTCCGTTTCTTCGGTCCCATAGGACGATCAACGACGCGCGAGATCCGAGATATTATCAATGGGATCCATGGGAATAAGGAAGCACCTCATTATGAGAAAATTCATTGCAGGCTCCGGTTCATTTGTTGGTGTTGGATTCACAAGAAAGGATTTGTACAACATGTGCTCTAGGGAGAGGAGGAGGCTGCTTTTCGACGGTGACGCTACCACAGCCATCCGCATTATGTCAAAGAGGAAAAAGAGGGACCCTGAATTTTTCTTTGAATATGACGTTGATGAAAAAGGCCGTCTGAAGCACATGTTCTGGTGTGATTCCCAGGTCACGTAGGGATTACCGAGGACTACGGAGATGTGCTTGGTGTTTGATAGCACATACAAGATGAATAAATATAAGATGCCATTTGTTCCTTTTGTGGGCTTGAACAACCACCGTAGGACAACGGTTTTTGGGTGTGCCATCCTTTCAAGTGAGAATGAACAAACATATGTTTGGCTTCTAAAGACTTTCCTCAAAGCGATGTGTCAACGAAGCCAAAGGCGATAATCACGGATGCGAGATGCCGCGATGATCGCCGCAATCGGCGAAGTATTTTCTCGGTGTGCCGCATCGCATCTGCAGCTTCCACATTGAAAAAAATATGGAGATGCATCTACCTAACAAGTCACCGAACGAGTTCGGGACTCTTTTGTATTACACCACCTCGGAGCAAGTATTTGAGGAGCGATGGCATGCATTTTACGGAAAATGGCAATCCCCAAAAACCGAACATGGATGAAGAGGATGTACACCAAGAGGAAACTTTGGGCTGCAGCGTATCTCTCTCAAGGATTCACGGTCGGGTATGAAAAGTAACCAGCGGAGTGAAAGTTTAAACTCTTGTCCGCACTCGCACCTAGATGGGGAAATGACAATTGTTGATATGATTATGCACTACGACAACGCAATTGTCCGTCTCCGTGAGAACGAAGCCCACGACGATCGCACGGCTTCACGGACTACACCGATGGCAATTACTAATTTCGAGAGAACTAGAGAGTTCTTGCTGCAAAAATCTTCACTCTGCTTGTGTTCTATATTATTCAAGGTGAGCTTTCAAAGATTGGCGGCATAGAGATCTTAGAAAAAATGCAGGCGAGGAGACTCAAACATCTTCATTGTGGCATGGAGGAATCATGTAAGAACCAGGTTCTACGTGGAATATAGACCCAAGGAGGCGGAAATTATAAGGTGCAGCTGTCAAAGGATGATTAGAAAGGGGATCCCTTGCAAGCACATACTTGCATGTGCTTGCATTTCTTGAAATTTACTGAAATTCCACAATGTTGTGCTCTACGACGATTCACAAAAAATGCCGGAGTTAGGGTTGCCATCTAAACGCACCAGCGACATGTTTGGGTGGGGTTGGTGCAGGCGCGAGGAGCGGATGAAATACGGCGAGGATGAATATTAAGGTATCACAGGCTATGCATATTGCATTAAACAATTCGAGAGGAATATGATCGCTGAACAGTACCATTGATGGCATAATTTCTAGAAGAGAGGGGTATGCTAAAGGTAAAGCATATGGTCCCCTCAGGTCGGTGCATGAAAATGAAGATGCTAGTGGACCATGCGATATTGTTGTTGGTGATCCTTTGAAAGTGTCCACTAAGGGTGCACCTAGGCAAGAAGCGCAGAAATCTCCAATGACTAAAAATGGAAGACCACTAGGACACAAGGAACGCAGGTGCGGTGTGCGGGGCATGCCAAGGAGAAGGGCATAACGAAGAAACCCAATATGCATATTTCATCCGAAGTAAGTTTTTCTGCCATTTTGTTTCATATACTTTAAAAGATTCATATGAGTTGTTGTGTAATTTTATGTCCGTGAACATGTGCGGGAATGTCGCTGCGACGAGGAAGGGTAGTTCTTTCATAGTTATCTAAAGGGCAGTAAATTTCCTTAATTATGAATGGGACGACTATAGCTTTGTATTTGATGGAGTTGTTAATGTTTGCAACGTACTCGATGTTTTTATTTTGTCTCGATGTTCTTAATTCTCTCGGTGTTCTTTTGTAAAAATGGCAAAAGACATTATATATTGTGAAGTAGGCATTTCCTTATAATCATCATAGCATGCATGTACAAAGATAAAAATAATTGCATACTTTCGATAATGGGAAATAAAATCAATGTTACAAAATTTTGTAGATAATCTTAACCGAATAAATATTGTTTACAACCGAAGACAATTAAAAATTCAATATCACATGTGTCGGAAACCTTGCAGGGAGCAAACCTGAACAGTCACACTATCAAATTTATATGTTCTTGGTCTTTGCTAGCAATCTCACTTTGTTTTTCACCTTCTCAAGAATGTTGTGTGGTGATAAAACAATGTTTATAACTCGTACTTTCTCTCGATTCATCGATTGTGGCCTGCCAAAACATTATAAGGTGTTATACACATGGGTTGTTAACATTGTTAAAATTAACCGAGTGCATGGAACATAGTATAGCCAACCTGAGAAACCGGGCAAGTCATCCGATCTCCGTCCCGGTGCTCCATACATTGCAATACCCATAATCCGCATGAATTGCTGGTATATAATGTGACAAAATTTAAATGTGTCCGCATATACAAAACCGACTTTCTTTATGTGTAATGCAATATAGGTACTTACTCATCGGTTTGCTTAGGGATGTCATATCTTTTAATAGGCCATTCTTCGACATCCGGATATTCTCGTGTCACAAGTATTGTTTGCTTGTTGTATGTCTGTGAAATTTGCCCAACCTACGAAACAACAAATATATTACTGCACGGACATGAGAAAGTACACAAAGACATGTGTGTAGAGAGTGTAATACCAAGTCTTCCACAACCGATTTTGACACCCCTAAACCAAACAGAGGATCAAGGACACGGAATTCCTTCTTCTTTGTATGCATGACAACGAGTTACGTAATGAGTTTTCCGTATGTTCGGTGCGAAAAATGTCTACAAGAGAAGGAAAAAACTTTGTCAATTATCATATTATTTTATTCTAATTTCGCATGAAACATTGAAAGAAAGTGTCTGTTACCTTCTCACGCTTGAAATATTCATCCATAACCCTACCTAAGGCTCCTGGTCTTGTAACTACCTCATCTATATTTCTAATAGTGTATTTTTTTCTGTATTGTTTTTCTACGCTTGTTCAAGGAGATAGTTTGTCCTCCACGCGGGACATAACATTCGATCGGACCCAACACGGAGAGACAAATACCCAATAGCAGCATCAATAATCCGATAGCAACAACAATATTTTCAAATTCAAATAGTTTAATTACGAGTATAACGCAAACTTTTGGTTTTGAAGACTTACACTATCGAGATAGCCATTCGTGCGCAAGAACGACGTTAAGATTTTACGAAGACAAGCTGGCGCCATATTCATTCTTGTACACTCCTTTAGATGCTTCTTTTGGTAGCTTGGATATTGTTTTAACATATAAAGTGGCAGCTTCTATTTCCTGTTGTGTTGGTACTGCCGAAGATACCCCAACTTCATGTTCTGCAAACAACCCTGATGCACATAATAGTAATAACATATGTGTTACAGGTTGCAGCATCATTTATTTGCCAACAAAGAAATAACGAATAAATGGTGTTACCTTTCTTTACACGGCTTTGACGTTTTGCTCTAGGTTTCGCGACCACATATGGTGATCCATATTTTTTGATTCGTCGTCCGTTTCCTTTTCCCTCCAACTTGTACCGCGCTGCGTTTCTCCTTCTACCATTACTATTTGCACACTTTGCTTCGTGTTGCCCTTCTTTCTACTAGCCTCTCGTCCCATTGTTTCAACACTATGAGTACTCATAACTTCATGTTCACCGTCATGTAGGTCATCATCCTTCTGTCCAGCATTCACCTTGGTGGTAGATCTTGCGAAAATGTCATCCGGTATACGTATATCCGAGGATGATGCCGGTTTTGATGGTATCATTTAAGATAAAAGGATTATCTTGTGTACCCTCCGTGTTACCGAGGTTTCCTGGTGTGACGTACACATTATCTCCTGCCTCCGGCACCCCATTATGCTTAGGAGGTGTGACAAACTTACCGAAGTCTTTGTTACATTGCTAATTAAAGCATCTAACTCGTCGAACTGTTCTTGTACATGAATTCTTTCTTAGATGAATCATCGATGTGAATAGAAGTGTCTTCTTCCTCATCTCCTCCTTTATCCGACTACGATCCTTCAACCGGTTTGTACATGACACCATTCTTATTTAGCATTTTTAGAACTTCCGCCAAAACAAGTAGTACCATAATTATTCATTACCGATAATGTAAAACTTTCGTGTTTGTAAAATGTATGGCTCCTCACCTCTGCACATCTCTTTGGTACAAGTGCTAATTGTGTGTCAATGTGATCCGTCAGTTCCTTCTTCAAACTTTCCAATAGTATGTCCTTGTTACTACGCCTCTGTCTCGAACGTGTCGAACGTGACTGTTCACCATTCCGCGATGTGTTCCGCTTTGTTTGCGCACTCGGCATTGGCTTGAGGTGTAAGATCATTAATAATCTGCATGTCAAATTAGAAAACAAATGGCATAAATTAATATAACAACACAACATCGACTATGATATAATGTAGCTAGAAGTAGTGATAAAAAAACAAAACCTTCACTTTGCCTCTCCCACGACCATTTGCATAGTCGTACTGCGACCTCCTTTCTGCTTCCGCTTCAGATCCAGTTTTTCATTAGTGGCCTAATAGACTTGTGTGGAATATACGTAGGATCATCCACGACTACCACCTTTTCCCGAGTATAGTAGCTACAAACAACACATTTTAAATGAAATAAGTTTCAAATTGTCACATACATCAAATATAGTGCTAATCATGTTTGCATACACGAGTGAGACAAAGATTTCCAACCGGCCATCCCCTACCTTTTGCTGCTGATCTTGTGTAAGCGAGACAAATTATCGAGGAGGTAGCGCAATGTGAAGTGATTCCAGTTAATTTGAAATATTCTAGGAACATCCTCCACTAAACAATAGTGATCTCTATCGACTCGTTTTTGGGCCGGATGGCGCCGAGAACCGTGCCAATTAGCACAAGCACTTGCTTTCCGCACAAAGTCATCATCGGAAGCTTTCTCTCTGTATGTCAGCAATCAAGTCGGAAATAACTAGATTTCCACTAGACTTGCTGAGATAACTAGGCGGTATTTTCCTTCTACTTGTTAGACATTCTTGATCAATTATATCAAAAGCGGAAAAACCCTCATTACGTAGACCATAAATGCATTCTATGTCTACGAGAGGTTGCGATTATCGCTCCTGCCTTGTCTTGTACGACGAATGTCTCAGTTTTAGTATCATATAGCTCTATCATAAATCTAATCATATTTGTGCGCGTGGCGAAGGCTGGCGGTTGCAACATCGTCCGCAAACTAGTAGAGCTAAACCTCGCACGTTGAGGTCTCGAGAAAGTGGCTACGAGATTCGTCCACAATGTGTGGTCACAATAGACCGGGCCATCTAATTCATCCATTCTGCAAATAACATATACAAACAACAATTATTGCCGACATAGAAAATCTCCTAATAACCATCTACGAGCGTAAATGTCAACCTAAAACTTACACGTCCGGCAAAGAATGAAGGTTTAGATCAAGCGCACTCTAGATCAAGTGGGCGAAAGGATCGATGATAAACGAGATTGCAAACGCGCGCACTGGAAGGCTGGAACACGGATGTTGCCGTCGTTAGATTGAGCTGTAGGCTCCGCCGACGAAAGGACTCCTATCTTCTCCGGACGGCGATGGAAGGCGACGTTGACTTGAAGAAGAAATCGTGGGTAGTTACACGTTGTGCGTCCGACGTGCCGCTAACTAGGGCATCTCGTCGTTAATACTATAATTAGGCAAGCTCTCGATGGATATCCGGGCCAGCCCGTTAGTACCCAGCCCATACACGGAGGCCACTCTATGCATGTTTTTCTCAAAAAAAAAAAAAAACTCTATGCATGTGATAAGACATCGCTTTGCATTCGGCGGACGAATCGATAACTTACTTCTCCCTCTCTCTTTTGGAGCAACAATATATACATGTTCAAAGGTGCTGATCACCTACAAGCATACCATGGTTCCGCATGGCACCACACAACAATGGCTTGTAGCTAGTACGACGGTGCAAAATATTTTTTAATTACGATTTCAATTGTTTGTAACGAAGAATTTTTAAAAAAATATGGTCTTTTTTGCACATTACTAGATCTCGCAATGCACATAATTGACATATCTATAGTGCCACTCTCGAGTGGGGCATCAACAAATTTCACAATGCTACAACCCTCATACAACACTTGTAGAGAAATAAGCTGGATATAATTAATAAGCATTCACGGTCGAACTCTTCACACATTGTCATAAAAGTGAGAAACCATTAAAAATGACATAAATGTGCACCATACTAAAAGTGTACCAACGGACATGACATAAACAAAAAAATTTAGATAGCTATAGTAGTCTTCATGAGCGAAGTCTGAACCGGGCTGCTCTCACACACAGTCAAGCATAATCTTCAGACCACCTTCTCCTTGCTTACGGAACCGAACACGTATTTCTGATTTTTCTTCATGCCATTCTGCCTCACCACATCCATCCGGTGTGATGTTATCATGGCACCTCCTTTTGGTACTCCTTTCACCGTTGACATGTTCATCACCATCGTAACTTCGTAACATTGGCACTCGGAGAGTAAAGCTTTATGGTTGCTTGGTAGCTGAATATTGGGCGGAATGTGCTTGAGGGTGAACCTCCTTGAGAAGTACTACACATAAATTTGACAGATCAATTATCGGCATATCTTGGTTAGTAGTAAGAAATGATGGAAATCAAAATTAATTACCATCTTTGCTTTATTCTTCACGACGTGTGATTTCTTGATGGTGCACACGTACAATGGAATTGCGGGTAGGGTTTTCGCAACTAGTCGTTCGAGTGCATCAAAATCGTCATAATTCATCTTAACTCGATTTGCATACTCTATGAAAGCTTCAAAATCATACTCTTCCTCTTCTCCAGGACCTACATGTAATATTAAAAAACATAAGGGACATCAATTAATTCTAAATTAAGTTGTTCATAACACTGTGTTCTCATTGAGTGCCATAAACAGACTTACCCCTTATAATAGGCCTTTTCCTCCAATTCGGTAAAGCACGAAGTTGGGCAGGCGTAGCAAGGAATGGCTGATCAATGTCAATGTTCTCATATGTCATATACGTACGATCAAATTAACCACTATATCTAATTAAGTCGGCCGATATTTTTTTCCCAAGCGAACCAACCAAGGGAAGTAAGATTAGACGACCAGATCTAACTTGGGCAGATCAAAGTAAAGACGATCTACCGCGTCTACATATGTTGTCGAGCAAGAGTTCATAAAAAAAATTAGGTGCATGGCACGAGGTGAGCGAACTATACTTACATCCATGGCGATGAGATCCGAGTCGGCTCGTAACCAACGTCTTCGAGGACGCAGTCGGCGTCCGGTCGTAGATCGAGAGGAGGCGTTGAGGAGGAGGATAGATCGTTTGGGAATTAGATTTGAGGATTAATTAGTACGGCGATTAAATACCTAAATAAAAGGTCTGGGCCAGGATGGGCCTCAATTGCGGCCCACGAGGAGCATAAAGAAGCATACCACAAACGAAAAGATGGATCCCTCGGCCCGTTATCTCATCGGCATCTCCATCCTGCCTCCACCTACGGTCGCCGCCGCCATGGTGATTTCGGCTATGGACGACATCGACCGCGTCGAACCCATGCACAACTCATCGGATGAGGTATGATTCTAAGTTAACGTCTTCATCTCATGGGATTCTAAATATCTTGAAGAGTCATCGGTATGTGCAGTTCATAAGTTATGTCGAATTTAATATGTTTTCACGTTTTATTGTAGGAATCAATCTGTGAGTGTGGTATTCGGGATGGCTGTGCCCAGTTTCAACATTGTCTACAAGCAAAATTTGTTCTCCTAGAAGAACTAAATTTTAAAAGAGAGGAGAAAATGAAGATTGATGAAGAATTGAGGATTGTCAAAGAGAAGCTCGGGGTGGCTCATGAGACAATTCGGAAGATGGAACAAGCATTGATGACTACCAACAAAAAATAGAAACACTTCTGGAAGAGAAAGGCCGAATCGAGTTGATGATGGCTGATATCATCGATGAACACAACATTAGTAAAAACGAAACAAAGGCGACAACAAGGTTGAAGATAAATAAGGTCAAAAAATATGCTCTCCAACGGGAATTGTGTCTTCGATACGCCTTGTGTGCTATAATTATTCTAGTAGTCTGTTATAATCGCGATGTCGTGGCTTTTAAAATGCTCGGCCTAGATGTTATGGTTGGGCAACGATCAATTCTGTAATGTGATCATGTCCGGAAATAAAAATTTCTTTTTCGACGTGTGAAAAGCTGATGAGGAGAAGTACATAGCATAATTACCTCTTACAATAATTAAAATGCAGAAAATATAAGGTCCGCACACAATACTACAAATGCGGATAAAAATGCGGATAAAAATATAGAGGACATGCCTCGTCGTCTACTTGGAACGTTTGTACGACGACTCGCCTCGTCGTCGTCCGGGCGCCCCCGTTTGCGAGAAGCCTTCTCCGACGAGGAGCCGTCGTCCGACGAGGTGGACTCCGACGAGTCATCTTCTGACGAGGAGTACTCCGAAGAGCCGTTGTACTCCTCCTCCTCGTCCGTCACCTCGGCCCGCGCCCGCGCCCGCGCCACGGCTGCCTTCTTCGCGCGAGCCTTCTTTTTCGCGGCCGCCTTCTCATCGGCGGCCAAGGCCTCCTCCGGCCGCGCCCACTTCGCGTCGGAGTCCTCGTCCTCTCCGCGTCGTCCACGGCATGTTCCTCCGCGTCCGCGCCGTCGGCGGCGCCCTCCTCCTCGTCCGCGTCGTCGGCGGTCGCCGGGCTCCGAGCCGTCGGGCTCCGAGCCGTCCGCGGCGTCCTCCTCCTCGTCGGCACCGTCCGACCGATCGGCGCTCCGCGGTGGTTCCCTTTCCCACCGGTGGGCGCCACCCGAGCGGCTTTCCGTCGTCGTCGGAGTCGGACGGCCAGGAAACGTCACTCATGGTCGCGCCGCGGGTGTTTGACGACGGTGGGGAGCGGGTCTGGAAGATATGCGAACCGCTAGCGTTGGCACCGTACTTGTATGCAAGGCAACGCGGTAATGGTAGAGGGCGGCCGTTGCCATTCCGGTGTTTACTGCAGCCGCGACGCCTCAGATCGTGCGCGCGTGGTTTCTAGTTACGAGGCGCGTGGTAATTTCCGCCCGCGCGGCGCACGTACACCGTGGCACTTTCTTCTCACTATGGTTTAAACAGGCTCTAAAGGTAGGGTAAACGGCCTCATTTCTAAGCTTTTGAATTTTTATGGTGTGTTGTTGTAGCACCGGACTCGTAAAAACATTGATATTTAGAGCTAGATAGTACAAACCTTACATAGGAATTCCATCACACGTACGATACCGAAGCACACAACAAATCCCGGGCCCACGGACACGACAACAAGACATAGATAATAAAACAGCTCTAAAAACACTGATAAAGATGAGGCAACGCCGTCGTCCCTCCTAGGATGTTCATTCCCCTTGCTCCTCCTTCGCTGTTTTAGTCCTCCTCATCACCGACGGGGCCGTCAACGTGGTAGCGGTATGGGAGGCAGTGCATGTTGAAACGGTCGGGAAAGATGACGTGGAAGTTGGTGAAGATATTGTAGGTAGTGAAAGCGATAAACTCACAACCACACCGAACACCCGCCCGAGGAGGTGGTGCGCGTCGAAGGGGTTCCTGAAGTGGACGAAGAGGCCTATCTCATGGTTGCTCGTTGCCGTCGAAGTGGGACTCGATCGTGTACATGGGGCGGCGAGCCTAGAGGGAGGTTGAGGTGGCGGTAGCCCTGCGAGAGAAAGATCTCGGCTAGCGCCCTGTCGCTCCTCCACCTCGATATCGCCCAGATGCGCAGCTCGTTCTCCACGATGACACCCTCCGGCCACTCCCTCTCGCGCACGGTGGCCGGGCGACGGTAAGTTGGGCCAAAGAACTCCATGGTGGCGGCTAGGGTTTGGTGTTTCTGTGGCTAGTCCACGGATGCGGTGGTAGATGGATGAAGCGGAAGAGTGCGTGAGATGTGTGAGAGAAGAGGAAGAAGAGGTGCCCTTATATATAGACGGGGAGTTTGTAAAATTCACTTAAATAATGCACACAAATTTCACTTTAATACCGATGCCGGCCAACTCGATGGCACGCCGAGACGAGGGCAACCTCGCGAGACGATGTCACGGTGCTCGAAACGGTGGTTGGCATGCATGAGAGCGTGGCGCGGGTAATTTAATAGCGTGCTGCATGGCGCATGCATGTAAAGGTGGTGACCTGATCGAGGGCTGCAGCAGGCGGAGGCAGGCCTAGACGGGCCAGTTGGCAATGCTTTGACGCGCGAGCGGCCCAGCGGTTCTATCTCTATCTCTGCCTTTCTCAAATTAAACAACCTATTACGCCCTAAAAACCGTGTGACATTAGAAATAGTCCGAATTACAAACAATTGTCCGAATTAAAAATAGTCGGAAAGTAAGAAGAACATAAACTTTTTCCTAGGTACGGCCGCCACCTCCACCTCGGTCTCCTCCATAGATTGGGTTCCCCCTCTTCCGGTCGGCTTCGTCGGTGTAGGGAGGAGTGGGGAACCCGATCTATGCGTGGAGTTTTTTTAAAAAGTAGTGTTTTCGATTGATTATGTTAGGTTTTTGGTAGTCATTTTTTGTTGGTTTCACACAAGGGTTGTGGGCCCACTTTGTGGCCTAGGTAGAGCCGTTTTGCACGTAAACCATGTGTGCGGGCTCCCGTGAGGTAGCTAGGCAAGGAGCACATGATTTCTTCCATGGATGGTGATGTAAGTGGTGTTTGGATGCCATGGTGAAGCAGATCCCAAAAGATGGGACCACCATGCACACGCGCCGTCGGGACGATCCATTGTTTTGACACCTCGTTCGACGAGAACCCTGTATTTCGGGGGTCTACACCACATGAACATGGGCATTCACACATGCACAACCCTAAACCCATGGCTAGGAGTGGGTGGGGTGACATGGTGCACCGGTGCCCACCACATGGGGTCACCCAAGGGTTGTGGGCCCACTTTGTGGCACTAGGTAGAGCCGTTTTGCACGTAAACCATGTGTGCGGGCTCCCGTGAGGTAGCTAGGCAAGGAGCACATGATTTCTTCCATGGATGGTGATGTAAGTGGTGTTTGGATGCCATGGTGAAGCACATCCCAAAAGATGGGACCACCATGCACACGCGCCGTCCGGACGATCCACTGTTTTGACACCTCGTTCGGCGAGAACCACCGTATTTCAGGGGTCTACACCACATGAACATGGGCATTCACACATGCACAACCCTAAACCCATGGCTAGGAGTGGGTGGGGTGACATGGTGCACCAGATGCCCACCACATGGGGTCACCCAAGGGTCGTGGGCCCACTTTGTGGCACAGGTAGAGCCGTTTTGCACGTAAACCATGTGTGCGGGCTCCCGTGAGGTAGCTAGGCAAGGAGCACATGATTTCTTCCATGGATGGTGATGTAAGTGGTGTTTGGATGCCATGGTGAAGCAGATCCCAAAAGATGGGACCACCATGCACACGCGCGCGTCGGACGATCCACTGTTTTGACACCTCGTTCGAGCGAGAACCACCGTATTTCGGGGGTCTACACCACATGAACATGGGCATTCACACATGCACAACCCTAAACCCATGGCTAGGAGTGGGTGGGGTGACATGGTGCACCAGTGCCCACCACATGGGGTCACCCAAGGGTTGTGGGCCCACTTTGTGGCACAGGTAGAGCCGTTTTGCACGTAAACCATGTGTGCGGGCTCCCGAGAGGTAGCTAGGCAAGGAGCACATGATTTCTTCCATGGATGGTGATGTAAGTGGTGTTTGGATGCCATGGTGAAGCAGATCCCAAAAGATGGGACCACCTTGCACACGCGCCGTCAGACGATCCACTGTTTTGACACCTCGTTCTGACGAGAACCCTGTATTTCAGGGGTCTACACCACATGAACATGGGCATTCACACATGCACAACCCTAAACCCATGGCTAGGAGTGGGTGGGGTGACATGGTGCACCAGTGCCCACCACATGGGGTCACCCAAGGGTTGTGGGCCCACTTTGTGGCCTGGGTAGAGCCGTTTTGCACGTAAACCATGTGTGCGGGCTCCCGAGAGGTAGCTAGGCAAGGAGCACATGATTTCTTCCATGGATGGTGATGTAAGTGGTGTTTGGATGCCATGGTGAAGCAGATCCCAAAAGATGGGACCACCTTGCACACGCGCCGTCAGACGATCCACTTGTTTTGACACCTCGTTACGACGAGAACCCCGTATTTCGGGGGTCTACACCACATGAACATGGGCATTCACACATGCACAACCCTAAACCCATGGCTAGGAGTGGGTGGGGTGACATGGTGCACCAGTGCCCACCACATGGGGTCACCCAAGGGTTGTGGGCCCACTTTGTGGCCTGGGTAGAGCCGTTTTGCACGTAAACCATGTGTGCGGGCTCCCGTGAGGTAGCTAGGCAAGGAGCACATGATTTCTTCCATGGATGGTGATGTAAGTGGTGTTTGGATGCCATGGTGAAGCAGATCCCAAAAGGTGGGACCACCTTGCACACGCGCCGTCATACGATCCACTGTTTTGACACCTCGTTCTGACGAGAACCCTGTATTTCAGGGGTCTACACCACATGAACATGGGCATTCACACATGCACAACCCTAAACCCATGGCTAGGAGTGGGTGGGGTGACATGGTGCACCAGTGCCCACCACATGGGGTCACCCAAGGGTTGTGGGCCCACTTTGTGGCCTGGGTAGAGCCGTTTTGCACGTAAACCATGTGTGCGGGCTCCCGAGAGGTAGCTAGGCAAGGAGCACATGATTTCTTCCATGGATGGTGATGTAAGTGGTGTTTGGATGCCATGGTGAAGCGGATCCCAAAAGATGGGACCACCTTGCACACGCGCCGTCGGACGATCCACTGTTTTGACACCTCGTTACGACGAGAACCCGTATTTCGGGGGTCTACACCACATGAACATGGGCATTCACACATGCACAACCCTAAACCCATGGCTAGGAGTGGGTGGGGTGACATGGTGCACCGGTGCCCACCACATGGGGTCACCCAAGGGTTGTGGGCCCACTTTGTGGCACTGGGTAGAGCCGTTTTGCACGTAAACCATGTGTGCGGGCTCCGTGAGGTAGCTAGGCAAGGAGCACATGATTTCTTCCATGGATGGTGATGTAAGTGGTGTTTGGATGCCATGGTGAAGCAGATCCCAAAGATGGGACCACCATGCACACGCGCCGTCGGACGATCCACTGTTTTGACACCTCGTTCCGACGAGAACCACGTATTTCAGGGGTCTACACCACATGAACATGGGCATTCACACATGCACAACCCTAAACCCATGGCTAGGAGTGGGTGGGGTGACATGGTGCACCAGTGCCCACCACATGGGGTCACCCAAGGGTTGTGGGCTGTAATATCCCAGGTTTAGAGGCTACAAAATGAGAGAACACCAAAGTGTGCATTGCATTCATGCATAGAAAATCCGGGGAATTTTTGCGCTTCAAATAAAATTTACCACAGTAACTGAAGTTTCACTTAACTTGCTGGAATTGAAGTAGATCATCAAGTCAAGCGCTATAAACTTCACTGTGATCTTTGTTAAAACCTTGTTTTGGGTAGAGATGATTTGATCTATGGATTAGATCAAATGGAATTAGATTTACAACAACACATTCCTTAAGAATCAAACTCTAACTTATTAACACTTAAAAGTTAGCAACTACCTTTGTGTGTAATTCAATTCACTTATAAATAAGGTAAACCACGGGGTCTAAAGTGCATAAAAGCCACACATTCTTATTTAAATCATAACTTATTAAATACATGGAATATCATAAAACTAAATCCATTTACATTACAAATTATAGTTCAAACTATTTGAATAAAACTAATTATGAGTATTTTGAAACTCATATGATCATGCCTTGGTGAAATCAAATCCAACTATCCAAATTTGAGGAATAACCCTCAACTTTGACCTTTTCACCAATATTATAATATAAATCCAATCAAATATAATATAGTGACTCATCAACTATAATAAAACCATCCACAAGATATTTAGTAGGAAATGCCACTTGGCTATCCAAAAATAAATCATATGAGAGGATAATGATCTTGCCACATGGGATGAAAATATCTACATGACTTGCTTTCCAAGTTATGCCACCTCATGCTCAAAGGATTGCTATGGATGAGGGCATGACAACCAAGCACCTTACTCATCAAACCAACACAAGAGTCACCATCTATGTGTCATGATACTAGAGCTTGCCCAAGCCTATAAATAGAGCCACACCCTTCATCCATTTGCTCATCAAGTACCATGATACATGGGCACAAACACATAGAGCCACTCCATGTGAATTAGCTAGGATCAAGATGAAGAAGCTAGGAGGTGGAGGCATACCACAAGATGCAGGGTTATCAGATTTCCTGAAGAACAAGCTACAGAAGTTACCAAGGTAGAATCCCTAGGCAAACCATATATTTAGAGGATCATATCATCATCTCTTGAGTAGAACCTTAGGATATTCCATGATATTGAGAAGTGAGAGAGGTTATAGATGCTAACCATATCCATGTCTATCCTAGAGAATATTAGAGTAGTATTAAATTCTACTTGTTCAAACCAACCTTTAATCTTGTAGATGAGAACCATGTACCATTAGTGAAACATAACCAAAGCTTATGCTCATATTCTAATCCTAGTTGTGTATCACATTGGTGATCACCACTTAAATCCTAAACTACATTTGAATTCCAACCCATGGATTAATTTGGATTATAATTAGAACCCTGCCATGCCTCATGCCTATTTAATACTTCAATTAGTGAAGCATCACCAAAACCCTAAACCATTTCATTTGGGATCCACTCCACATACAATCATAAGTCCTAACTTGTGTATCATAGATCACAAGTATAAGCCAAGTCATACATACTTTAGAACTAAATGCCATTTGATGAGTAAAGTGAAACCAATATCCAAACCATCTTCTTAAACCCTAAGAACCCACATGAAATCATAAACTCATTCTATTCACAACATCATTTAATTGAAACTTCAACCATAATGAAAAATAGATATGAGCAATCAATATTGTTAAGCACACTAGTTTAACCTAATAATATTCTTACCATTCACATGTTCTAAATTTCAAACCATTTAAATGGATTTGGTTCCTAAATTAAAAGGGAATTCAAATAAATAAATAAACCATTAATACTTTACTCAAGCCTCACAAGATATCAATTAAGTCCTAACTAAATATTTGTTTAAACAACAAGACTATGCGAGTGAGGCATTATCATCAAGTTATATTGACAATCAAATATTTTAGAACCTGCAAAACAAAATAGAAATCAGATTTGAATTCAAATAACAAAATGCAAAACAGAAAATAAAAACAGAAAATGAAAAGAAAATAGAAGAGAGGAAGACTTACCCTGGTGGACCGTCGCAGCCCAGCACCGCACCAGCCGAAGCAGCCCACGTTGAAGCCCAGCACCAGCCCAGCCCAAAACCACTTACCGTTTCGCCAGCTTTAAAAATCGTGCGAGAATAAAACACGTCGTCGTCCTCGTCTCCGTGCACGACAGCGCTGCAACGCCAATAGGCCACGATCTCCTCGCCGATAAGCTTGCCCGGACGTCGCCAGACCTCTCAGAAGCACGCCCAATCTCTCTCGCGTCCGAGTTTATCCGCGGGAGAAAAGATCTTCGCCAGACGAGATCATCCAGAGACCGCCACCTCTTCACCATTACCGTCGTCGTGTCGAGGCCACCGAGCTCCCCTCGGTCTATAAATAGGGGTGAAAGCACCGCCAAGCATTCCTTGATCTCATCCGCCCATCCATTCTCTCTCAGTAGCCTTCTATCTCTCACAATCAACAAGAATCACCGACGGCTGTTCTCCGGCTAGCCGTCGATGGAGAGCACCCCGGAGTCCGTGCAGTGGCTCGTTGGAAGCGCCTGGCACCGTAGATCATCTGGGAGGAAGGAATCGTCCTGGATCTTCCTCAAGCCGACAAATTTCGCTGATCCCTTTTGCAGTACCTCGCCAGCAATGGCGAAATCGAGCTCAACTCCGGCGGTCATCGACGTCACCGACCACACCATCAACTTCACGGTGAGCTTGCGCATCTATAGAGCCAACTTTCGCTTCCTAGTATCATCCCTAGCTCGAGTTAGCCGCTTGGCCGGGCGGCGCCGCCGCGGATGTCTTCTCCGGCGATGCTCCGATGAGTCCCTGCGGAAACCACCACCACCATTCGTCTCGCCTTGCAGTACTCGTTCGAATACACCTATTCGCGCGTCCTGGGAGGCCCTGTAGCGTAGCGCCGCCGTGATTTGGTCGCCGGCGTTTAACCGCCGGCAACGCCAACGTGGCGGTGGGGTCCCGTGTGCCTGTTGACTGGTCGTTGCCATCGTGGCAACTGACCTAGTCAACGACCCCACCTGTCTGTCTCTAGGGCTAGCAGTGAACCGGTACCCCTAGTATTTTTAGTTAATTTCAAATTCCAGAAAATAGCTGAAACTTTACAGAAATAGATTAAATTCATTTCAACTCAGAAAAATATGAATAATATATCAAAATGCTCACAAAAATAAACTCTATTCAAATAAAATATAAAACAAAAATGTGTGTCAAAATAAAAATTCACTTATTTTTAACCCTATTAATTATGCCATTTCAATTATTTAACATACAATTTGAATTCAATAATTAATGAAGTTTCAAAATTAAATTTTAACTATTCAATAACTAAGTAAAATGTTAGGATTAATTTTATTTACCAAATTTGCATTAGCTTAATTATTAGTGGTACTTCATAAACCCTAATTGCAAATTACTATTTTTTGTTTTCTCTAAATAGTAATAACTGAAGAAAATATTATAAGTCAATATTATTTTGGTAATTCAAAACTTGTTTATTTAAACATCTTTAGTTACCAAGTTAAGTATTTTAAAAACCTAATAACAATTGTTAAACCCTGAATTCTAAATTAAACCTAAACATGAGTTACCCTAATTATTAATTCTTGTGAACATGAATAAAATGCTAAAACCATTATTAATGTTGTTTAAAAGTAATTAGTAACCACACCTATATTTCCAATCATCATTTTAGGAGTTATACCATAACTTAGAAACCCTAGTTTCAATTTAGTAAGACTTTGATTTCATTATTTCATGTGTTCATCGATAGTAGTTGCAGACCTAAAACCCTAAGGATTTAACCCATGTGATCATTACACTTTAGAAGTAACTCTAAAACCCTAATTATGTGCACATATGATCATGTGAGATTTACTTAACATATAGAACCCTAATAAGCAACAATTGAATGCATGCTTATGATCCACTAGCATAAAACCAAGTCACATGAGATTATCATTTCATGTTCCTATTCTTAATTAAAACCTATATGATTCACTAGTGCCACTTAGGTATAAACCCTAGCTTGTTACCCCATGTTAGCACCATTGATCATCAATCCTATATACCATACCATTAAGATCAACCTCAACCATCAAACCCTAGTAGAATCATAATGATAAACCCTAGTATCAACTTTGTGTAGCAAATCACATCACATGTTCCTATCCAACTAAACCTTACTTAGGAAATGATAGACCACTTAGATTTGAAACTATTAGAGATTATTTGGTAAAGCAAATATGAAGTCATAGTAAACCCTAACTCATAGCAACACCTTAATAACCCTCCTTTGATATGATGCTTAGGAGAAACCATAGTAATAAACTCTGTCAATACTTGTTGTATATAGAACCAACCCAAGTTAAGAACCACCTAGTTCCTATTAGTAAAACTAAATGAATCCAATAGTAAACCCTAGAAGCCATAGCACCTATATATAATAGTTCATATTCCTATTTAACTCTGTTCTTCAAAAGTTATTCTTTTGAAGTACAAATGTCAATCAAACCTTAGAAGCCTAATCCTTCTTTGAAATACTTCTTATTTCTTAAACAACATGTTCTTCAAAAGTTATTCTTTTGAAGTATAGTATAAGTAATCATCAACCATGTCCTGTAGAACTTAAAATTGACAACTGTTCTTCACATATTATTCCACTACTATTCTTTATGTGTATGATTGTTATGATGTCTTATATCACTTGATTATGATGCTAATATAACCAAACCCTAATAAGAACCTTGTTTGAGAACCATTCTAAAAGTGCAACCAACCCTAAAGAAATCTTTACAACTCACATATCTTAAATCATCAAGGTTAGCTTACGCTCGGGGCGATTGCATCTCATACTATGCATTATAGCATCTTTGCTCGTTCTTTAAACATTGTCCTTACCAGACGATGATGGTATTTCAGAATTTGGAGTTATCACGTATCGAAGCTTTTGCCTGCATAATCTTGCGATCAAGAAAGGCAAGTTCATCGCTTGCTCATGTCATTTGATTATTTTTATCAAACTATATGCAAAGTACTATACTTATCACTCATGCATTGAAAAGCAAATATTATTTTACAATTATGAATATGACTATGTGGTGGGCAATGGAACCATGGTATGTGTTGATATGGTGGAGGTTCCATTGCAATGGGTTATATCACCCTAGGATTAAATTACCAATGCCGTCCGGTGATTCTAGCGCCGTACATATCGCGTTGACCATAAGATCTATAATGGCTCGGGAAGTCAGTCTGTATCTTTTCCCTTCGCACGCCAACGGATCGGAGAGACGGTGGGGTGCTGGAGGCTACTGCCGCAATAGGTTGGGAAATCCTTTTAAATCCCCATCCATTGGTGATGTTAATCTCTTCCGATCTATGAGGGATTGTCCGGAGTACACCATGAGTAAAGCCGTATTATCGGGGAAGTCTACCGGAGGTGTAGGGTCGGACAAAAGGGTGGGTTTGCGGTCGCGGAGAAGGCGGTGTGGACTTGGATCTTACACCTGGCCTCACACCAAAGGAAGTGTGGACGGGAAAGTTAACGCCTGGTTGGCAACAAGGATAAGGTCTCTTATGGGAAAAGTAACGCACCTCTGCGAGAGGATACTGAATTGTGATCTGTCACTCCTGTTCCGGGAAGGGAGCTGCGAACGCGGCAGGAAAGGAACTCCACGAAGTTACGGTCAACTCTGTGAAGACCGACGGGCATAGTTTTCAGAATAAAATAAACCTTTTGAAGAAATGTTTACAAAAACTTGCATTGGCCTATGACTTTCCGGTCTATGGCTGTAGCTAGTGCATGATACACATATTTCCTAATATGAACTTGCTGAGTACGCTCGTACTCATTCTATCTCGTTTGAACCCCCTTCTTAGAGCAAGGCACCGAAGGAGAAACTACCGTGGAACTCGAAGACAAAGGAGTCAAGCTGCAACGAGATGAAGAATCCAATCAAAGAAGTCAATGGAGTCAACTTCTGCATCAGCTATAATGGAAACCTAGACTAGTAATAGAAGGGAACCTTTCCCTAATCCTAGCACCTAAGTAGCTAGATTTCTATAGCAAGCCAAGTAGCTCTTGAACTTAAGCTAGAAATAAGATAGGTTACAAGTCGTTCTTCTGGAGCTTTATTTGAAGTTTTACCTCACTGTAAAGTAGGAGGGTGTGTGGATCTTATGTAAACTGTTCGTGTGTACTTCTATAGACATACCTTGGACTCGCATATGTTTCTGTTGTACCACTCGAGAGATGTAATATGGGTGGAACGGTGTTTCACTTGTGTTATGTCAACGACTTGTGTACTACACCATGCAGGTGGTACTGCTGGGTCATCACAAGTGGTATCGAGCAAATGCTTTGACCCTAGGATTAAAACCCTTTAAAGGAGACCTATAGGTTTGGTAGTGTCTATAGGAAGTGTATTAGTTAAGTCAACTATGCTAAACCAACCATTCTTTTGACTTGAGATGGGTATTCACTTGAGAATAATCCTGACACACTTGAGTCAAGCTTTCTTATCTATATTTCTTAAATAAGGTTAATTAGTTATCTTGCTTCATTCCAAATAACTAGAACACCTTTGAAGCTTAAGATAATGGGTGGTAGCAGACCACAGTTGGTATACAACACATGGTAGTCCAAAGAGAGGATACAACCATAAGGAAGATATCCTATTGGAAGAAGTATACCAATACAAGTATGGTTAGGTAAGAGTCATTTAAAATGTCAAATGACTGATGGTAAGTAAGGAAGATAAGTTATATAAGGTAGTATATGTCTATGATGAGTCAATCATAGGAGGTAAGAAAGAGTGATAAGAGTTATACAACTCTACTTTTCATGGTAAAGTTGGTAATCATATATGATTCACTTGAGAATCATGGTATGATGGAGTAGAACATCATAAGTACGATAACAAAAGAATGATAAGGAGTAAGGATTTAGGGAATAGTTCGAAAGCTTAGGCCTTAAAATCACGGAAACCTGTACCAAGTATGTTAGAATCATAGTCCTTAATTTAAAGAGTGCTTATTTAGAGCATATCACATAGAGAAATCCTAGAGTTATAGGTGGTATATTCTAAACAATCATTTGTTTAGAGTAGACATATTAGAAATAATTGTATTATAGGAGGTAGTCTTCAATAGCACATATAGGGTATACTATTTTGTTAGTACTTCCAAAGAAAACTAGGTTAACTTCAACTATCCCAAGCCATTTTGTTTCAAGTTTGTCTCATTGCAAATGTGCAATTAAGATAAATGTTGAGAAAAATAGTAGAAATTCACGTACAAGTGCTAAGTATCACGACCTAAACCTATCTTATGTGGTGTTATATACTACACATCTGAGCCTGATACTTAGGGATGTCTTACCCAACTATTATATTCAGGTATATAAGGATGTGTATTATAAACACAAAGCTGGATTTTCTTGGATTTTCTTGAATCTTCATTGATTGACTAGATCCATACATGAAGTTTGACTTTGATATGCAAATGCATGTTGCAATATCAAGCTCTTACTTGATGTTATAGGTCTAGAGGGTAAAGGTATTCGTGTGAGGAAGTGACGAATTATGAAGATTTTGGAAGACAAGATGAAGGTTCACTTGTAGAAGCAAGTAAAATTGTGGGAAGTAACCACAACAATCTGATGGAAGGACCAATCAAACTCACTTCTATCCTTAAACAAGGAATACTTCAACATGGAAGTATCATGGAAGTGAGAAAAAATAGTGAATATGGAGCAGTAGAAGCGGAGCCATATTCCTTATGGAAGAAGGGAATGCAAGTGAAGTCACTTAAAATACTATTTTCACAGTGTCAACAAGTGGTTCTCTTGCAAAACAAACCCTGGAAGAAGCAAAATAGACAAGTGAAGTCGTAGCTGGCATAATAAGACCGCTAGCTGATATAGGATAATCGGGAAGAGAAAGTATGTGAAGTGAGGTATATCTTAACTAAAACTAGGTAAGTAGCCATAACTCGGTAAGTAGATGTTGACTAGAACCATAGCATAGCTACAACTGGTATCCAATAAGCCACATCCGGTACTAGGTAGTCCGTAGCTGGTACCGGATAGCCCACGAACTTCGAACATTTCTTTACCCTAAAAGAAAGGGGGATTCGCAGCTAGTATTTTACAACTGGTATTCCATAGCTGGTAAATATTTAGTTGGAGGATTCACATCGGATATCCACAACCGTGTGGATACACCGCAAAGAATTCCTCGTGAGACTTTAGATAGGTACAAAATATAAACCAGACTTAAACCAACTACCTAACCTTGGAGTTTAATGATTAGAAGAAAGGAAGTTGGAAGATCATTAGTAAACTCCAAGGGGAGAGGAAGGCTGAATGAGAAGTATTAAGATATAATATTTGGAGTATGACGGACCAAGAAGAAGGTCCGAACCGAGAGGAAGTCCGATCCTATTTTCATAAGATTGGTGGAAGTATCCATATAATAGTACTCTCAGGAGGTTGTCAGACCAGAAGCTGAGGTTCATATCTCGAGGAAGTAAAGGTTAGACCTTAACTTGAGTGGGTAATTGTGATTACTCGAAACCAAGAGAACTCAAGTAAGTTTAAAATGATGAAGTTGGAGGAAGAAGATATCGGAGAACAATCAAAGCCTAAGAAGATACTATACGAAGGAGTTTGACCATACCAAAACTAATGATTATTAGAAAGATTCCTTTCATGGAACCTAAAGAAACCAAAAGGAAGATAACCGAGTATAAACTAGAAGCCATGATGGGATGGACTAAATGAGTCTAATCCATTCGTATGACTAAACAACTAGGACCATGCCTATTGTAAATACCTTACCAAGTACCATTACTTTAGTTATGGTAGTAAGGGAAAACAATACCTTACTTTAAACAAATCCTTTAGAATTAGGTTTGGACATCGCAGCTGGTACACCATAGTGCCATATTACATCGCAGTTGGATTACCGCAGTTGGTAGAACCAAGTTTTAAGTACCTAAATAGGAAGATGTCACCATAGCCATTAGTAAAGTCCATTAACTCAATAAGATGTCCTAATCCAAGAATCTTTGGAGAGTAAGCCTATAAGCTTAGAGTGTTGGAAGAAACCATAGAATTGAAGAAAATATCAGTGCCAGTCATTCGAAGATTCCAGGAAGGATCTGGATAAGGGATATATCCAATTATATCTAGTATGATCACCATGGAGTTGAAGGATGGTGATCTATTCAAGATATTTCAACATTCCGAAACATGAGAGCGTTCGAACTTCGGGACGAAGTTCGGTTTAAGGGGAGAGGTCTGTAATATCCCAGGTTTAGAGGCTACAAAATGAGAGAACACCAAAGTGTGCATTGCATTCATGCATAGAAAATCCGGGGAATTTTTGCGCTTCAAATAAAATTTACCACGATGAATCGAAGTTTCACTTAACTTGCTGGAATTGAAGTAGATCATCAAGTCAAGCGCTATAAACTTCACTGTGATCTTTGTTAAAACCTTGTTTTGGGTAGAGATGATTTGATCTATGGATTAGATCAAATGGAATTAGATTTACAACAACACATTCCTTAAGAATCAAACTCTAACTTATTAACACTTAAAAGTTAGCAACTACCTTTGTGTGTAATTCAATTCACTTATAAATAAGGTAAACCACAGGGTCTAAAGTGCATAAAAGCCACACATTCTTATTTAAATCATAACTTATTAAATACATGGAATATCATAAAACTAAATCCATTTACATTACAAATTATAGTTCAAACTATTTGAATAAAACTAATTATGAGTATTTTGAAACTCATATGATCATGCCTTGGTGAAATCAAATCCAACTATCCAAATTTGAGGAATAACCCTCAACTTTGACCTTTTCACCAATATTATAATATAAATCCAATCAAATATAATATAGTGACTCATCAACTATAATAAAACCATCCACAAGATATTTAGTAGGAAATGCCACTTGGCTATCCAAAAATAAATCATATGAGAGGATAATGATCTTGCCACATGGGATGAAAATATCTACATGACTTGCTTTCCAAGTTATGCCACCTCATGCTCAAAGGATTGCTATGGATGAGGGCATGACAACCAAGCACCTTACTCATCAAACCAACACAAGAGTCACCATCTATGTGTCATGATACTAGAGCTTGCCCAAGCCTATAAATAGAGCCACACCCTTCATCCATTTGCTCATCAAGTACCATGATACATGGGCACAAACACATAGAGCCACTCCATGTGAATTAGCTAGGATCAAGATGAAGAAGCTAGGAGGTGGAGGCATACCACAAGATGCAGGTTTATCAGATTTCCTGAAGAACAAGCTACAGAAGTTACCAAGGTAGAATCCCTAGGCAAACCATATATTTAGAGGATCATATCATCATCTCTTGAGTAGAACCTTAGGATATTCCATGATATTGAGAAGTGAGAGAGGTTATAGATGCTAACCATATCCATGTCTATCCTAGAGAATATTAGAGTAGTATTAAATTCTACTTGTTCAAACCAACCTTTAATCTTGTAGATGAGAACCATGTACCATTAGTGAAACATAACCAAAGCTTATGCTCATATTCTAATCCTAGTTGTGTATCACATTGGTGATCACCACTTAAATCCTAAACTACATTTGAATTCCAACCCATGGATTAATTTGGATTATAATTAGAACCCTCGCCATGCCTCATGCCTATTTAATACTTCAATTAGTGAAGCATCACCAAAACCCTAAACCATTTCATTTGGGATCCACTCCACATACAATCATAAGTCCTAACTTGTGTATCATAGATCACAAGTATAAGCCAAGTCATACATACTTTAGAACTAAATGCCATTTGATGAGTAAAGTGAAACCAATATCCAAACCATCTTCTTAAACCCTAAGAACCCACATGAAATCATAAACTCATTCTATTCACAACATCATTTAATTGAAACTTCAACCATAATGAAAAATAGATATGAGCAATCAATATTGTTAAGCACACTAGTTTAACCTAATAATATTCTTACCATTCACATGTTCTAAATTTCAAACCATTTAAATGGATTTGGTTCCTAAATTAAAAAGGGAATTCAAATAAATAAATAAACCATTAATACTTTACTCAAGCCTCACAAGATATCAATTAAGTCCTAACTAAATATTTGTTTAAACAACAAGACTATGCACTAGGCATTATCATCAAGTTATATTGACAATCAAATATTTTAGAACCTGCAAAACAAAATAGAAATCAGATTTGAATTCAAATAACAAAATGCAAAACAGAAAATAAAAACAGAAAATGAAAAGAAAATAGAAGAGAGGAAGAATTACCCTGGTGGACCGTCGCAGCCCAAGCACCGCACCGGCCCGAAGCAGCCCACGTTGAAGCCCAGCACCAGCCCAGCCCAAAACCACTTACCGTTTCGCCAGCTTTAAAAATCGTGCGAGAATAAAACACGTCGTCGTCCTCGTCTCCGTGCACGACAGCGCTGCAACGCCAATAGGCCACGATCTCCTCGCCGATAAGCTTGCCCGGACGTCGCCAGACCTCTCAGAAGCACGCCCAATCTCTCTCGCGTCCGAGTTTATCCGCGGGAGAAAAGATCTTCGCCGAGACGAGATCATCCAGAGACCGCCACCTCTTCACCATTACCGTCGTCGTGTCGAGGCCACCGAGCTCCCCTCGGTCTATAAATAGGGGTGAAAGCACCGCCAAGCATTCCTTGATCTCATCCGCCCATCCATTCTCTCTCGGCAGCCTTCTATCTCTCACAATCAACAAGAATCACCGACGGCTCGTTCTCCGGCTAGCCGTCGATGGAGAGCACCCCGGAGTCCGTGCAGTGGCTCGTTGGAAGCGCCTGGCACCGTAGATCATCTGGGAGGAAGGAATCGTCCTGGATCTTCCTCAAGCCGACAAATTTCGCCGATCCCTTTTGCAGTACCTCGCCGGCAATGGCGAAATCGAGCTCAACTCCGGCGGTCATCGACGTCACCGACCACACCATCAACTTCACGGTGAGCTTGCGCATCTATAGAGCCAACTTTCGCTTCCTAGTATCATCCCTAGCTCGAGTTAGCCGCTTGGCCGGGGCAGCGCCGCCGCGGATGTCTTCTCCGGCGATGCTCCGATGAGTCCCTGCGGAAACCACCACCACCATTCGTCTCGCCTTGCAGTACTCGTTCGAATACACCTATTCGCGCGTCCTGGGAGGCCCTGTAGCGTAGCGCCGCCGTGATTTGGTCGCCGGCGTTTAACCGCCGGCAACGCCAACGTGGCGGTGGGGTCCCGTGTGCTCGTTGGATCGGTCGTTGCCATCGTGGCAACTGACCTAGTCAACGACCCCACCTGTCTGTCTCTAGGGCTAGCAGTGAACCGGTACCCCTAGTATTTTTAGTTAATTTCAAATTCCAGAAAATAGCTGAAACTTTACAGAAATAGATTAAATTCATTTCAACTCAGAAAAATATGAATAATATATCAAAATGCTCACAAAAATAAACTCTATTCAAATAAAATATAAAACAAAAATGTGTGTCAAAATAAAAATTCACTTATTTTTAACCCTATTAATTATGCCATTTCAATTATTTAACATACAATTTGAATTCAATAATTAATGAAGTTTCAAAATTAAATTTTAACTATTCAATAACTAAGTAAAATGTTAGGATTAATTTTATTTACCAAATTTGCATTAGCTTAATTATTAGTGGTACTTCATAAACCCTAATTGCAAATTACTATTTTTTGTTTTCTCTAAATAGTAATAACTGAAGAAAATATTATAAGTCAATATTATTTTGGTAATTCAAAACTTGTTTATTTAAACATCTTTAGTTACCAAGTTAAGTATTTTAAAAACCTAATAACAATTGTTAAACCCTGAATTCTAAATTAAACCTAAACATGAGTTACCCTAATTATTAATTCTTGTGAACATGAATAAAATGCTAAAACCATTATTAATGTTGTTTAAAAGTAATTAGTAACCACACCTATATTTCCAATCATCATTTTAGGAGTTATACCATAACTTAGAAACCCTAGTTTCAATTTAGTAAGACTTTGATTTCATTATTTCATGTGTTCATCGATAGTAGTTGCGAACCTAAAACCCTAAGGATTTAACCCATGTGATCATTACACTTTAGAAGTAACTCTAAAACCCTAATTATGTGCACATATGATCATGTGAGATTTACTTAACATATAGAACCCTAATAAGCAACAATTGAATGCATGCTTATGATCCACTAGCATAAAACCAAGTCACATGAGATTATCATTTCATGTTCCTATTCTTAATTAAAACCTATATGATTCACTAGTGCCACTTAGGTATAAACCCTAGCTTGTTACCCCATGTTAGCACCATTGATCATCAATCCTATATACCATACCATTAAGATCAACCTCAACCATCAAACCCTAGTAGAATCATAATGATAAACCCTAGTATCAACTTTGTGTAGCAAATCACATCACATGTTCCTATCCAACTAAACCTTACTTAGGAAATGATAGACCACTTAGATTTGAAACTATTAGAGATTATTTGGTAAAGCAAATATGAAGTCATAGTAAACCCTAACTCATAGCAACACCTTAATAACCCTCCTTTGATATGATGCTTAGGAGAAACCATAGTAATAAACCTGTCAATACTTGTTGTATATAGAACCAACCCAAGTTAAGAACCACCTAGTTCCTATTAGTAAAACTAAATGAATCCAATAGTAAACCCTAGAAGCCATAGCACCTATATATAATAGTTCATATTCCTATTTAACTCTGTTCTTCAAAAGTTATTCTTTTGAAGTACAAATGTCAATCAAACCTTAGAAGCCTAATCCTTCTTTGAAATACTTCTTATTTCTTAAACAACATGTTCTTCAAAAGTTATTCTTTTGAAGTATAGTATAAGTAATCATCAACCATGTCCTGTAGAACTTAAAATTGACAACTGTTCTTCACATATTATTCCACTACTATTCTTTATGTGTATGATTGTTATGATGTCTTATATCACTTGATTATGATGCTAATATAACCAAACCCTAATAAGAACCTTGTTTGAGAACCATTCTAAAAGTGCAACCAACCCTAAAGAAATCTTTACAACTCACATATCTTAAATCATCAAGGTTAGCTTACGCTCGGGGCGATTGCATCTCATACTATGCATTATAGCATCTTTGCCAGTTCTTTAAACATTGTCCTTACCGGACGATGATGGTATTTCAGAATTTGGAGTTATCACGTATCGAAGCTTTTGCTGCATAATCTTGCAGTCAAGAAAGGCAAGTTCATCGCTTGCTCATGTCATTTGATTATTTTTATCAAACTATATGCAAAGTACTATACTTATCACTCATGCATTGAAAAGCAAATATTATTTTACAATTATGAATATGACTATGTGGTGGGCAATGGAACCATGGTATGTGTTGATATGGTGGAGGTTCCATTGCAATGGGTTATATCACCCTAGGATTAAATTACCAATGCCGTCCAAGTGATTCTAGCGCCGTACATATCGCGTTGACCATAAGATCTATAATGGCTCTGGGAAGTCAGTCGTATCTTTTCCCTTCGCACGCCAACGGATCGGAGAGACGGTGGGGTGCCTGGAGGCACCTACGCAATAGGTTGGGAAATCCTTTTAAATCCCCATCCATTGGTGATGTTAATCTCTTCCGATCTATGAGGGATTGTCCGGAGTACACCATGAGTAAAGCCGTATTATCTGGGGAAGTCTACTTGGAGGTGTAGGGTCGGACAAAAGGGTGGGTTTGCGATCGCGGAGAAGGCGGTGTGGACTTGGATCTTACACCTGGCCTCACACCAAAGGAAGTGTGGACGGAAAGTTAACGCCTGGTTGGCAACAAGGATAAGGTCTCTTATGGGAAAAGTAACGCACCTCTGCGAGAGGATACTGAATGTAGGCTGTCACTCCCTGTTCGGGAAGGAGCTGCGAACGGCGGGGAAAGGAACTCCACGAAGTTCTGGTCAACTCTGTGAAGACTGACGGGCATAGTTTTCAGAATAAAATAAACCTTTTGAAGAAATGTTTACAAAAACTTGCATTGGCCTATGACTTTACGGTCTATGGGTCGTAGCTAGTGCATGATACACATATTTCCTAATATGAACTTGCTTGAGTGCGCTCGTACTCATTCTATCTCGTTTGAACCCCCCTTCTTAGAGCAAGGCACCGAAGGAGAAACTACCGTGGAACTCGAAGACAAAGGAGTCAGCCGCAACGAGATGAAGAATCCAATCAAAGAAGTCAATGGAGTCAACTTCGCATCGGCTATAATGGAAACCTAGACTAGTAATAGAAGGGAACCTTT
>NC_061512.1:119088226-119148208 GCF_022539505.1 Lolium rigidum
AGATAGATATGAACGAGACGCGTTTAACCATGCAAAGAAGAAGAAATGGTCGGCGAGCATCGACGACTACCTCAAAACTTTATCGGCGAGCAGTGTCCGACACGAACGCGAGCAATGTAGAGAAAACTAGTGTCTCTCCTTTCTGGCGTGTATAGATGGGTGCTAGAAGAGTGTGGTGGCGAATGGAAAGACCTCGCGGTGGTCTGTGGCATCCAACATAGCGAGGCGGCGTGGCCGTGCCCACAACGGCGTGCATGCATGGTCGGCATTGGCATCAGCATGTACGTTCGGCATTGGCCTCGGCGGTATCTCTGGTGTGTCAGTGATCGAATGAGGGACGGGATGACGGTGCATACAGAAGCGGTGACCTAGCGATGGCGGCGAGCATAGTCATTCGACCATGCCGATATCGGCATCGGCATCGTTTGGAGGTTGTGGTGCTCGAATCAAGGTGGGATTTGTTTCTTGTACGCCAAAAGTGATTTGAAACAAGTTTCGTGTTGAAGGTTAGGTAACGAAAGTTTGTAACTAAGCCCAAAATTATACTAGCGCCATGGTGAGGTTCTTTTTGATAGAGCTATACGGTTGGGAAATTTTTTTTGACACTTTTTAGATATGGTTCCTTGTTGTTACACGTATGGCATCATGTATGGCAAATTTGGGGTCATTTGGAGATGTTCGAAAAAATCACTTTGCTTAAACGCATGCTTAGTTTCGTCTCATTGAAACCCGACTTTTCTAACAAGGTGATTTTTTCTACATTCTCTAAATGACCTCAAATTTCATACGGCTGATCTTCTATACATAAATAGATAGATTGTTTCGTTTTTACATTTTTTCGAACTTTTTATTTCCCTTTATAATACCCAATTGATTTTTCAGATTTTGTAACAAGTTATGGCATAATGTATGGCATCATTTTCGCCCTAAATTTCAAATTTTGTGAAACTTTCCCTTTTAGATATTCCTTGTTGTTATTGATATGGCATCATGTATGCTAAATTTGGTTAGGTCTCACTGAAACCAGCTTTTGTAACAAGTTAGGTTTTTTCGACCTTCTCAAAAGGGATTTTTTCTACCTTTTTTAAATGACCTCAAAAATCACACAGACGATCTTCTATACAAAGATAGGTAGATTTTTTTGCGTGAAAAGTAATGGATACAACAAATCGGTGATGGTTTATCACTTTTTTCATGAAAATTAATGGCTACAACAAATCGGTGATGGTTTATCATTTTTTGCGTGAAAATTAATGGCTACAACAAATCGGTGATGGTTTATCATTTTTTGCGTGAAAATTAATGGCTACAACAAATCGATGATGGTTTATTATTTTTTCGTGAAAATTAATGGCTACAACAAATCGGTGATGGTTTATCATTTTTTGCGTGAAAATTAATGGCTACAACAAATCGGTGATGGTTTATCATTTTTTTCGTGAAAATTAATGGCTACAACAAATCGGTGATGGTTTATCATTTTTTGCGTGAAAATTAATGGCTACAACAAATCGGTGATGGTTTATCATTTTTTGCGTGAAAAGTAATGCCTAAAAGAGTTTATAATTTTTAGCGCATGAAAATGAATAGAGAAAACCGCATTTTAGCATACTTAGAGAGTGGAAGGTAACCGCCGACAGAGAGAGAGGGGTTATCCTGCCCGTTAGATCATACGATCAACGGTCGGCGGGCACGATCCGCGTGACATGGGCTAGACCAATCAGAGCAATGTTGCACGTCTGCGAGAATTTGTGGAGGGAGAGGGCAAAACCGAGTAGTATCAAGAAACCAAGGGCACACGTGTAATAAACAGACTAAGGGATTCAAATATGAGATTTAAAAAATGGAAAATGCGTGTTTTGTACAATGAAACCCATCGTGGCCTACCTCATTTAGACAAATATACATGAGTGTGACAATTGTGGCCTCATTTAGACAAAGTATGTTTTGGGGAAAGCTGTTTTGGGAAGGGCTTATTGTGGAAAACCATGCACCTTCATAGCTACTAGGTGATTTGAGAAGGCCTTTGAGAAGTGGCAATTTGTGGTAAAACTTGATTTATCTATGACTTATCTATGTTTTGAGAGCTGGCAATTTGTGGTAAAGACTCCATGAGTATGTGCCACTATTTTCGAATTTTTTGCACATTAAATGACTCATTTAACTAGTTAATCCCATTTGTTGGCTGTCCGTTGACCAGCTACTTGAGGGTAAAGCTGAGGCATATTGCACTAGCCGGTATTAGCACTCAAGGGGAAAAGCTGAGCACACAAAAAATGCTAGTATAATGCTCGAGGTTATACCTGAGTATATCTAAATTTCCGGGGTTAGACTCGAGGACGCGTGTTGCGGTGCGAAATGAAAGACGTGCAATTGTTGACGCGTAGACGCCGGTCGCGGTGCGAGAAGTCGAAGACGTGCAATCGTGGACGCGTGGCGCATTGCGAGAAGTCCAAGACGTGCGGACGTGCAGCGGTGGACGCGTAGGACGCGGGCCGCATTAACCACCCCTTGCCTTTATAGACGCCTCCTCCCACTATCTCTGTCACTCTCACTCGCCTACGCAACGCCGCCTCTCTCACGTCCCATCATCTTCTCCAAAGCAAAAAACCCTCTCCCTCTCCCTCTCCTCTGCCGGCGAGATGGACAAGGAGAATGCCAATCCCATCGTCCACGGCGCCGTCGGCTCCAAGCGCGACGCCTCCCTCTTCGACGCCGTCCCCTCAGCGGACGTCGCCGCCGCCTCCGCCGGTGCATCGGAGGCTGCTGCCGCCGGTCGCGGTCAGATCCCGCCTGGATGGGACCCCTACGAGCCGGTGCCGTACGTCCCGCCCCGAACCGCTACGACACCTCCATAGAGGACCCATGGAGCGAGGTAACTACGGTTTGCTTCCTTTTTTGTTCCCCATTCCTTTTTGAACCCTATTTGTGCTGGTGTAGATGGATTTGTGGATGGATGAGTATTGGGCTAATATTTGCGCCGATTTTATTCCATTTTGGTTTGATCCCTCCTTGATTTCGTTTAAGATTTGGGGTTCGGCCGTTCGGTTAATTTATGCAAGTAATAATGGGATCTCAATCGGTTAATTTATGCAAGTAATCATAGGATCTCAATCAATTATTTTATGCACGAATCAAAAGATATCAACCGTTTAATTTTGCAAATAATGCGGGATGTGTTCAAGTTCAGATCCGGAATCTGTTTCTTTGCCTATGATGAATCGGTGGGCACGCATTTTTACGAGGGAGGGTTCGGCGAACCATTTACGTGTACAAATCTGTTGTGCATGAGCTTTGGTTCGCTTACACCGTCCACTGTAGACATATAATCGTGTCCACTCTAAGCGAGGCTGCCTCTGTTTTCCTAACTTTGTTATCATGCACGTTTGCAACTCATTCACTAATAAATTCCCGTTTGATATGGATCAGACTGTCTGGCCGGCGGCGGCGTCGGCGGCGACGACGAGCACCATGATGTCAAGACTCGCCGGAGTGCTGCGGAGGCTGCGGGTCGGCCGATGCGTCTCCTACCTCGGCGTCGCCAAGGGTGTCTACGGGTGCCCCTTCGCACTAGGAGGCTCGGCGGCACGGCTTCAAGCTGCGTCCTCACGGATGCCGAGAACATCGGCCACACCAACCCCAAGGTCGGCGCGTCGGTGAACCCCAACTCCTTCCGCGCCAAGCACTTGGCGCTCGACATGCACCTCCGCAGCATCCAGCGGGTGGAGATCTCCGCCGGGCACATGCCTCCGCTCAAGCCCAAGGCTCCCAAGGGGAGCAACAAGTGGAGAGCGAGGGCGGATGGGGTAGGCGGAGTCCTGGACGTGTCTTCTGCTGCCTCCTCCATTTTGTTGATGGGATCCCTTTGTTGTTAGCTAGGGATCCCTCGTTGTTATGTTGTTAGTATGATGGTCTTCGTGCTTGCTGTGAAGAACCTCGAACCCTACTATGTTTGGCTGCTTTGAATGCAGCTTATTATCTATATTAATCTATCCCTATTCTACTATATGACCTTGTGAATTTATTGTACATTCCCTGTAGATTTGCTTCTAGATTTAACTACATACATATGGACCAGATGGAGTACTAGCACTACAAGGAATCGGGTCTATTGCAACAAAAAAAATTGTCGCAATAGATGTCGTTTTGTGGCAATATGCACCTATTGCCACGAAATGACGTTCGTTGGCAAGCGTTGCAATTACATGTATGGTAATAGGCTATTGCAACGAAAACACGATTGTGGCAACAAAGCGATCTATTGCAACAACCATGTAGGAAGTTTCCACATGTTTTCCCGTGGCAGCACTCACTTGTCTCCACAATTTGGTTTGTGGAGATAGCTTGTCTCAACATGCAGCCGTGTCGTGGCGTTTGCCAGTTTGTGGCGATAGATATTTGTGGCAATAACCTATGCCAACGACCTAAGTTTCGTGGCGCACTCTTTCGTGGTGATAGCGAGCAGTTGCGATAACCTATGGCAACATCTACTGGTTTGTAGCATTAGCCATTTGCAACAATAAAAAGTTCTTCGTTGCTACATCCTAGCGCAACAAAGCATGTAGTCATGGCGTCTAGGATTTGATGCAACACTATATTTTTCGTGGTGCTAACCTAAGGCAACAGAAAGTGAGTTGTGGCAATAGCTTATCGCAACCATAAAAAAATACAACCATTGAATTATAAAATTTAAATCCACACGTATAATATGTAGGTTCATACAAATCATAATTCTCATATCAAATATCCATCAAATGCAACTAAAGTAAAATGTAGCAATCCAGCAGAGTTGAGTCCATTGCTACCATGGTAGTTGAACTCTCTAAACTATGTGCGTTTTTCGTGTACTTCAACCTGTCCAGCTAAGTCTTTGGGTCCTGCAATCAAAAAAACGAAGAAAAAAATTACTAGAAGCCTATATTAAGTAAAACAAGTAAGTTGTGTCAACAAGCTAATACCTAATGAAATTATGTAAGGCAATATCTATGATTGAATGCCCAGGTGTTAACCATGCAACATACCCAGGTGTAAACCAAAAGGGAATGCAACGAGCTGACGAGAAGGCTTACCTTGTTGATGAGATAAAATTATAAAGTAAATTTTGATTACTTCACGATTCAGTGTTTCAGTTGCATGACGAACTACAATGTGAAAATAGTACAAAGATCCTATTTGAGTGAATGATTTATAGATGGTGTGACCTATACAAGTGCAAACGACCTACAGTAGTAGAATTAAAACAACCACAAAATAACATGATTGATCTACAGAAGTGCAAACAATATGCTCTGATTCTGCTACTTGCAATCAAATATATGCTTTCAGTATGTAATTTCAAGGAAATACTAAAATATTATATGTATTAGATTCCGCTACTGAGATTCAGTGTTTGCTAAATAGATATCAGAGGCTGATGATATTTATGAAAGAATAAGAAGATACAGAGTGCCAGAAACTTTGAACAATACATATCAGCTCAGTTAAGTTCATCGCTATATGTTTCAGACTTTTAAACAACAAGTTCAATTCAGTTAAGTTCTTAGATTCCGCAGTTTCAGACTTTCAAACAGCAAGTTCAGTTAAGTTTATCGCTATATGTTTCAGACTGCAAATTACAATTTTAAAAGACAAATTCACTCAGTTGAAATTTCTATTGTATGAATTAGGATTAGCTAAATTTGAACAGCAGTATATAATGTGTTATTCAAACATTAGACAAGAAACAAGTTAGACGTTACAAAAGTGCAAACAACCTAGTAGAAATAAAACAGTGTCATATACTGCACACGAGTAGCAAGTACGCAATATTTTTGGTTTCAGATAGGAAAGAATCTATTTAGTAATGAATGGATTAAACCATATCTGCATGCAAGTATCCGGTTTCAGTATCAGGTTTCAAGTAGAACAAAAAGGAGCACTGAAATTTCAGTATCAGGTTTCAAGGAGAACCAAAAAGGATAAAATGATCAAGTTGTTTAAGGCATCATAACTTGCTTTAGTCAAATAGATGACAAAACTATTCAGAGTTCCATAGTACGATTGCACACGCAGATTTTAAAAGTCTGAAAGATCACAAACTCACAATGTACAAAATGTTTAGAAGAACGGTTTAATCCAGAACATGCATTAAGCACATATTTTCGGTTAGAATCATCACAAATTAAATTATCAATCATAAAAAAATGTTTCAGAGGATAGAAGGGAAGAAGCAATCCAGTAAGAAGTTCACTCAGCTGAAATTAATATTGTATGAATTAGGATTAGCTAAATTTGAACATTCAGTATATAATGTGTTATTCAAACATTAGACAAGAAACAAGTTAGATGTTATAAAAGTGCATAACTGCATACAACCTAGTACAAATACTCTGCTATTATCTAGTTGTTCTTGAATTCTAAAAATATCGATGAGTCTATATACGCTTCCTGTGGAACTGTGCCTAGACGACTAGAATTCCAAGTTTGCAACCAGTGAACAGCGAGTATTTATCACTGCCAAAATTTGCTATGCCTGTGTACCCATGTCCCGAGGGCTGAGGGGAACAGGATCCTCTGACGTGAAGAAGGCAAGTCAGGGAAAATAAGGTTGGGAAGTCAGGCTCCTGTAGCATAATCACCCTGTTTTGCAATGTAACTAATTACTAAAGGTAATTACTGTAAATTAAACTAAATTTTATTACACCATAATTTTCTCAGTATGTAATTACTTCAAATGCATAACATTAATTTGTATTATGCAAACTAAATTAATTTATTTGGATTTTAATCATATGGTTTGAAAGAAGGAAAGTTAGAGCACTGTAGCTTCTCTAACTTTTCACCTGCAAGTTAGAGGATCCAGCTCCGTCCCGAGGGGAGTAAATATTACAGTACTTTTATTGCCTGATGATTGATTATGCGATAGTCATACATCCACTAAAACTAATCAAAAATTGCAGAGGTTCGTGAACCCTCTGCATGGCTGTGTTGCATGTTATTTTTTAGAAAAAAATTATCGCATCATTAATACTACCACTAGTTAATTAGTATAGGGCATTCACCCCTCCTGCTCGGAATGATTGTGTTGAGAAATTTTAGGAGTGAAAATTAAGGTGAGTAATTAGTGGGGAATTCAGATGCATGGGCTATCCAGACTTACCCGATTTGACGATGAAAATAGAAGGAAGAAAAGTTTAATAGGATAGCAAATTAAGAAAGTGATTAGGGAAGTTAACATTTCTAGCACAAAACCTATAGCCAAATCGGCGTTTCCATCAGATCATAAATCTAGAACCACATGTTTTATTGCATCAGAAGAGTGGATCATACAGAATATCAAGCTGATGTTGAGAAAAAATGATGACAGTAGTGGAAGTAAGACAGTAACAAAAACAAAAGGGATGTAATGTTGCGATTCACATATATTACAGGCTTATCAGATGATTCACATACAGTACATGCTAGCTGCAGTTTTTTTACTAACTTTGGCTAGGACATGTTAATTTGCTAATCCATTCCCAGAGTAAAAAAGTGGATAGGCACCAATTGAACCAAAGTGGACATGCACCAATTGCAACTGTGAACATGCAAGAACATACACATCGAAATCTAAAAAAATTCAGAACAAATAAAAGATACGGAGGTGGTCAACCAAAAGTTGAGCAATGTGGAGAAATTTCAGTACGGACGGGATATATAATAAAAAGGATCTAGAGCAGGAACTCTATCAGATTTGTTGAGATGGGTTGCAATAAAACTAATGCAAATCAGGATGTACTGTACTGGCCTACCAAGTACCAACAGAACGCGAATCAGGATGTGGAGCACGGAATACCAATCTAGCAGTATTCTAAAGGAATCATCTTGTCTCGTGCTAGCTATGGAGGGTCAGAGTTGCGGCTTGGTGATGAACGCGGCCGCATCTCCAACTCCGGGTCAACCATTTGGCGATGGATCCCGATTGATGCGTATGAGCGCGCGCTACCGCGGGAGGTGGGAACTTCGCTCGTGATGGAGGGAAAAATGGAGGCGGGGATGCAGGGGAAGAATAGGTGCACGGCGGCCGTCGGCGATCTAGTTGTTTTTCTAGATGGGAGGAAAAAGGAAGTAAATTACCTTGCTGTGTTGACGCCGTGATGATTCGGTGAGGAGGAACGTGGGAAGAGACCTCAGATCCAATCGCGCGTGATGACGCCGTGATTTAGTTTAGAGCACTATATAATCGATAGTTACGGGGTAGTTTAGCGGGAAGGTTAAAATATAGGCTATTTTGGTGGGAACAAAATTTTATAAGGACAATAATTAGGGGGCATTTAGCGGGAGGTTGGAAAATATTGGCGCAAATTACTGTAGAAGCTAAATTAGGCGGTGGGAAATTAATTCGTTTTGGAGGGAATGTTTAGAATAATAAAATAAATTGAAAAAAAATGTTCCGGACCACGCGACCTCGACGGCGGTTGCGAGATGCAGCTCGCATCCTGGCCGCATGACGACCTTGATACCGGCGGCTGCGAGATGCAGCTCGCGTCCCGGCCGCACTGATTCGCGGATGGGTCGGACCATGGCGACCTCGACGCCGGCGGTTGACCTGCTGCTTCGCCTTCAACCACGATGGGTTGTTGTTCGCCGAGCGGCCGCTGGCAAATTGGTCTTATGCGTCGGGGGTATATTCATATTACCGCGCGTCGGCGAACACGAAGGTGCCGGCGATGACCCCTTACCACCGGCGAGGTGATCGCCGGCGAACACGAATGCGCCATCGATAGCCCAAATCCATGCGCCGACGGTAAGGATTTATGTAGTAGTGTCCCTCTTCCTCCACCGCTGCCGCGCGGTTCTGGCGATGCGACGGTCCATCTATGCCGGTCCAGATGGGTGATGCGACGGTCCAGCTATTTCATTCCATATATAATGGTTTGTATCGAGAAGTATTTGTACATACACAAGGGGTCATCATGTTGATCATGGAACCAAAATGAAATGCCGCCACATATGTCGACGCTTTCCAACTTGGAAAACCCTAGGTGTACTTGATGTAGGGTAATGGAGGTGATGTGGGCGGGGGGGGGGGCTAAACATAATGGCACCTTCACTTTGAGGCTATCATAGGTCATAGTGTTGCCTTCAAATATGATTGTAGATGGGAGATGGTACCGCCGATCTATGCCGGTCCAGATGGGCGATGCGACGGTCGATCTATGCCATTCCATATATAACGGTTTGTATCAAGAAGTATTTGTACATACACAAGGGGTCATCATGTTGATCATAGAACCAAAATCAAATGCCGCCACATATGGCGACACTTTCCAACTTGGAAAAACCTAGGTGTACTTGACGCAGGGTAATGGAGGTGATGTGGGGGGCTAGGCTCATTGAAAGAAACATAATGGCACCCTCACTTTGAGGCTACTAGGTCATAGTATGGCCTTGAAATATGATTGTAGATGGGCGATGATATGGTCGATCCATGTCAGTCCAGATGGGCGGTGCGACGGTGCGTCTATGCCATTCCAGATATAACGGTTTGTATCGAGAAGCAGTTGTGCATGCAAAAGGGGCCGTCGTGTTGATTATAGAACCAAAATCAAATGCTGCTACATATGTCGACACTTTCCAACTTGGAAACCTTAGGTATTTGATGCAGGGTAATGGAGGTGATGTGGGGTTGGGGGGGCTACGCTCATTGATAGAAACATAATGGCACCTTCACTTTGAGGCTACTAGAGGTCATAGTGTTGCCTTGAAATATGATTGTAGATGGGAGATGGTACCATCGATCTATGTCAGTCCAGATGGGCGATGTGACGGTCGACCTATGCCATTCCAGATATAATGGTATGTATCGAGAAGCAGCTGTACATACACAAGGGATCGTCGTGCTGATCATAGAACCAAAATCAAATGCTGCCACATATGGCGACACTTTCCAACTTGGAAAACCCTAGGTGTACTTGACACAGGGTACTGGAGGTGATGTGGGGGGCTACGCTCATTAAGGAAGTTCGATGGTACATCGACATTTATTTGAAACTACCCTAATCTACTCTAAGTCCCAGTCGAAGTTCGACGAGTGGGTGGTGTCGGACACCGGAGTGGATGTCCACTCGAAGGAGGAGGAGGAGGAGGAGAGGACGATCGTCGATGGCCCGGCGCCGTTTTTCTTCTCCTCTGTCTTCCTCGCGGCCTTCTCCACCCTCTCCGCCTTCCTCCCTGCCTGGCGCTGCTCGCGGTCCGCCTTCTTCTTCTCCACTGCCGCCTTCTCCTCCTCCTTCTGCGCGTAGACCGCCTCCATCGCGGCGACGTCCTCCGGGAACTGCCGCGCTCGAGGCGGAGGCGCTCGTCGCGCTCCACGATGAAGAGCCGCTGCTCGAGCTCGCGCTGGTGCCATTGCTGCTCGCGCGTGACGGTCGGCGACGGCGGCGCGAGCGCCGCCGCCTGCTCCTGCGTCCACACATCGTCGAAGTTCATTGTGCGGCAGGAGCGGCCGAGGCGCCAGGCGACGACGTCGTAGGCGCGCGCCGCCTCGTGCGCCGCCTCGAACGTGCCAAGGCGGATGCGCTCCTCGCCGGAGCGGATCTCGGCATCGAAGTGGCTGCTTGGCCGCGGTAGCCGGAGGAGGAGTGACGGCGGGGAGGCATCGTGTCGGCGGAGGTGGAGCGGCGGCGCGGGCGCGACGTGGGAGGCAGAGGTGGAACGACACGCGGACGGCAGAGGTGGAACGACACGCGGGCGGCTGAAGTTTCCGGGTGGTTGGCTTGCGCGCGCGTGGCGTTTATAGCACGCGCGGCAGCCCAAGATGCAAGTTTCCTGCATGTGATAGCGCAAAAATCGTGGGCGCGGCAAAGCTTTTAGCGTGCCGCTTTTTCACGTGTCCCTTTGGGGTTCGCGCGGGCTCCCGCGCGTGCCAAACTAGCGGTTTTTATCGTGTGTTGGAGGTGCTATGATGCGAGTAGGTGAAAACACAGTTATGGCTTGACGCCTTGTCTCCCTTTACTCAGATTGATATATGCAAGACCCGACCCCTGTTCTCTTTCTAGTCCCCTTTCTGTATAGACCAAATCCCACCCGAGTCTCCATCGCCAGAGGACAGAAGATGGAGATCCAGGAGGTGGTTGTACTCTTTGATAGCGACGATGAGGGAGCTTCTTGTCCATGTAAGCCGTCGCCACAATTTGTGTCTCCTATTTTCATCTAGTTGACCTACGCCCCACAAATAATACTTTCCATTGATTTGCGCTATCACACGCTGCCGCCGCCGCCGCATTTTGGAAGAAACCGGAGAAGAAGAAGGTTGCAGAGGACGCCGCTTGCTGGTCCAGGAAGCGCCGCCTTGCCGGCTCCGCTGGCGGATCGAAGGCCCGCCAAGACGTCGTCCTCGGTGGCGGCTTCACGAAGCGCCTCCGTGCCGTAGGTTGCATTTGAAGCAAGCGCGACGACACCGTCGCCGCAAGCGGATCGAGGAAGCGCGAAGACACCGTCGCCGCTGGCGGGTCAAGGAAGCACCGTCATGCTGCCTCCGCTGCCTTACTTTGTTAAGTGCAAGCAAGTTTTAGAAGTTGTGTCCTATTTTGTTAAGTTGGATGTTAAAGTTGTGCACTTGAAACTTGGTTTAAGTAAGTGCAACCAAGTGGTCGCTGGTACCAACGAAATCACTTTTGGTGCTGTATAACTCTATCTTTTATTGTATATAAGTATGCTTGTTAAACAATGAAATCACTCTTTTCCTGTTGTATAACTATATCTGTGATTGTGAGAATATCATATGCAATATGCAAGTTTGAAACTTCATAATTGTTTTGGATGAATCATCAGGTTACTTTCGTCTTACAAGTTATAGCAGCAATCAAACTTCTAATCATCTCATTCCCTAATGGGTCTGCATAATTTCAATTTACTTCTAATAATCAGGTTTGTTGTTAAATTTACCCCTAGCTAGAATTGAGGAGTAGCACTCCTGCATGCAATCTTTTTCTTAAATGGACCGCATGCAATCTTTGTAAATCACGCTAGTGTGATTGCTTTGCCCATGTACCTACCATTTTATTTCTTTCCGTCTATCTAAATCAAGGGAGCTCCCACAAATATAAATCCTTTTAACATACATGCAGTGGGGGAAAGGTAAAGGATCGTTATGGAACAGAGGGTAAGTGGTATCACCATTCGGTTAAAAAAATCTTTATTACACTTTGGGCTGAAACGGTGGGTCAAATTAGACATTAAAAAAAAACAAAAGTGCCAACGATAGCTCCTCCCGTCCTTCGTCTTTGACGCCGTGGCCGCCCCGTCCCTTGTCTTGCATCGCCGCCGCTAGGGTTCTTCAACAGCGGTGCGTCCTCATCATCCCGAAAGGCAAAGTGAGGCCCCGCATGCAATTTCATCAGTCTGGGGCGGATTTCGTTATTCCTTGCGTTCTACTCATCGAATTTGATTTGGCGTGCATCAAGGAGCAGTGTCTAGTGTCTGTGCCGTAGTGGTGTTACCAGGAAAAATTAGGGACCAATTGCTTCAGGTACTGCATATACGTCTCAATCCCAATACTCTCAATGGAGGCACATACATGGGAAGTAATGTATGTTGTAACTGAAAATTACCTCGCCTGATGAACTAAATGGAAAAATTCAACAGGGCTTGTTGCCTCTGAAAGTTTTATCACAATGGAAAAATCATGAAAGCCTTGGCAATTAAGTTTTGTCACAATGGAAAAAATCATGATAGTTGCAAAAAGCGTGTAAACTTACTACAAAAGAGTTTTGTCCGTACTCTTTACAACAAGCAAGCCTTGGCCCGTTGGTTAGAGGCGCTTTCCTGCACATGCGAGGTGCGAGCTTTGAAACCTACTTTTTGCAATTAATTTTTTCCTTATAATAAAAAGGAAAATGAATTAATCAGCGATAATGATACCTATTGCATCTTTTTAATAAAGATTGAAAAATCCAGGATTGTAGCAATATCTTATATATATTACCATGGATACGTAACTTGTTGCAATATGCAAATAATTATTGCAACGAAATGGGTTTGAGGCAAAACACTAGTATTACGACAAATTAGTATTTTGTTGCAATACAAGTTATTTTTTGCAACAATGTGAATACTTAGCGCAACATGGGGAAATGTTGCAATATCTTTTCAAATATTACCACAATTTTATGCTTTTGTTGCATTAGCTCGGCTCTATTGCAACAAGGTGTAAAGTTTATGCAACGAAGCGTAATTGTCGCAATAGGAACACCATATTACAACGCCGCTATGTTTTGTTGCAATACACGCCCTCTTTTGCAACAAAAAAGGTGACTACTGCGACAAAACTAAATTGTGGCAATATGTGGAGGCTATTACCACGAATGGGGGTTTCGTGGCAATATTGCATTCTATTGCAACGAAAACTGGCCGTTGCAATAATTATTGTTGCAATAGACCGGATTTCCTGTAGTGTAGATTGGGCTCCCTACTAGATTTGCTGCCATATTGGGCAAACAACGAGGGCCAAAAGGCACAAATAATAATTGAAGAAAGACAGAAATGCAAGCTTCTCTAGATTTGATACTAATTAGGTGAAAAAAGGCGGAGAGAAGGAGGCGGGAAAAGGTACTCTTAAAAGGGAAATGCCAATGGCCGAGAGAGACAAAACCCGGCTCACGCTCACGTGCAACCAAACGCTATCTCGTCTGTCCCACGCGGTCCCTTTCTACCGGCCCACGCGACGCGGGCCCACACGACGCGGCCCCACACGTCGGCACGGAGCGGTCAACTTAACGGGAATCCTGCAACGTCGAGACCGCCTTACGCGGGTTTCAAACAAGCACTTGGGGAAAACTGAGGAAAAACTAAGGAGCTGGGGAAAACTGAGCACAACTAAGGAACCGAGGGCACGAAAATAGAAATCCCTTGTTTTTCTGTTTTCTTTTCTTTTTTCTGTTTTCGGTTTTTGTTATATTTTTCAGATTCTAAAATTTTAATTTTTAAAAATTGTTCAAATTGAGAAAATGTTTAAATTCAAAAATGTTCAAATTTGAAAATCGTTCAAATCTAAAAACCGTTCAAATTTGAAAACCGTTCAAATTTAAATTTTTGAAAAATGTTCAAACTTTGAAACTGTTCAAATTTTAAAATTGTTAAGTTAAAAATGTTCAACTTTAAAAAATGTTCAAATTTTAAAATTGTTCAAATTTAAAACTGTTGAAATTCTAAAATTTGTTCAGTTTTGAAAATGTTCAAATTTTACGGAATATTCTATCTCAAAAGATATTTTTGTGTTTCCAAAAAAGTTGTTAGATTTTAAAAACGGAAATATAAACAGAAAAGATAAAACAGCAAAAAGAAAAGAAAAAGGAAAAAAAGCATACATGTTGGGATGGGCCGTGGCCCACTGAACCGCCCCGAGTTGCGGGGGTGTGCGGTGCGTTGCACCGACCGACCAGGTCGGTGTACAGCACGTCCCGTGGAAACTGGTTGCGGAAAGGCTGTTAACGGGCCGGCCCAGGTGGGCGGGGCGAGTTTGGGGGGGCTGGATCGTATCTGTGGAGCGGCGATATCCGGCTAGCTGCTGCCCTGTGACTCTGTGAGTGAAGTGCAACCACCCGGCGAACGAGCCCAAATCCCATTGCCGTTCGATCTATCCACAATGCACAAGCTCAAGCTGTGCCTACGCACGCATGGACCAGAGAGGGTGTAGCCGGAGCACCGATGTAGGGCGCTTCTTTTCAGCGACACCAACGACTACTAGCCGCTAGGCTACTAGCTGTAGCTGGCCACCAGTGCATATGAGACCCAAGAAGTGCACCTACGCTACGGACACGCACGCGTGCGCCGGGCCACCGGGCGTGTTTGGTTCACGTTGTCTTGGAGCCAGCCTCCACAGCAACATAGTTCTTGGCTCAAGTGGGCCCCTGTAAATAAAAACAATGTAAAAAAGAATTTCTCAGTTAGTCTGGTAGCTCGAGGTGTATTTGGTGGGCTTTAGGCTTGCCACAACAGAAGTATGCGAAGGAACTCCGAACGCGCCCTTGCTTTCTCCCGACAGGCTCTTCAGTTTTCCTTCCCTGATGCACGCATGCATCATGCATGTACTTGGGAGGAGGCTCAATTCAAGTTACTGCCTCGTACCATCTTCGGCATGAATCGATTCGAAGTTCCATTATGTGCTAGCGGTACTCCCTATCTTGCTAGTCAGCTAGCTGTGTTGCTCCTCAATACTTTTTTTTTTTTTTGAATAACAGCAGGAGAGCTGCTGTGTTCATTTCAATAGAAGGGTTGATTTACAAGGAGGAAGGCCCTAGAAACGGGTGACTTCCGAGAAAAAGAAAGGTGTACAAATCAACCGGGATCAAAAGGTGTCCCTCCTACCTGGATAACAAGAGGAATGGGCGCACCTGCCATTCTCCAGACATCTACCTCCTCTAAGGTTTTCACTATCATTGCGCTTGCCGGCATTTCTTTCTTCTCGAAAATACGTACATTTGCGTTCTTTCCAAATCTCCCAACGAGACAAGGTTGACTAGTGTTACCACAGTTTTACGTCGCTCCTTGGGTAGCGTCCCTACTAGGCCTCTGTACCAACTTTGGAAGTTGTGGTACGTATTGGTCCAAGAGTTGGGCTTCATCTCATCGTGGCTAAGCTTAGTAGCCACAGCTGACCATACCTTCAAGCTATATGGGCATTCGGTAAACGAGGTGTGTAGTTGTTTCAAGGTTCCTTCGACATAGGGGGCAGAAATATTCATTCTCCCAGCGGCGTAGCAGCAGTTTATCAGCCGTTAAGACGCGATCAAGCATTAAGGTCCATATGAAGAACTTGCATTTAGCGGGTGCCCAACTTTTCCAGATGATCTTTTTGTAATCTGTGTTTACGGCGCCAATGAATTGCAGTAGGTACGCAGATTTGGCCGTGTAGTAGTCCTTGCTTCCGAAGGTCCATGAAATCTCATCCGGGGTGTCTGTCAGACGGATACCGTCGAGAAGGATCTCCATTCGCAGCAGTTCATCGGAGTGACGGATATCCAGAGAGAAACGCAGGTCCATCAACCATTTCCTATCTTTGAGCGCCTCACAAACCGTTCTGTTTTTTCTGACTGCAATCTTATAGAGCTCCGGTGCAATTTCTTTCGGGGACAGATCATATAGCCATTTATCAGTCCAAAAATTTGCCGTTTGGCCATTTCCAATCGTTATTTTGGTTGCAGCATCGAATAAGGCACGGTCTTCGGCGGTGGAAGGGATATGCGTGTGTGACCAAGTCTTGTTGGGGCATTTCCATTTTTGCCACAGCCATCTAAGACGAAGTGCCCTTCCAAAAGAATCTATGCAATGGACACCTAGACCGCCAAGGTGCTTTGGTCGACAAACTGTTTTCCAATTCACTCTGCATTTCCCACCGTTGCAAGAGGCTTCCCCCGCCCAAAGCCAAGCTCTTCGGCGTTTATCAAATTCTTTCTTTACCCATGGTGGCATCTCATTTATGCTCATCATGTAGACCGCCAAGGAAGTTAGCACTGAGTTTAGCATCTCCAATCTCCCGGCCTTGCTCATGAGGCGTGCTTTCCAAGTAGCCAAGTGTCGATCTATCTTATCGAGAAGCTGTTGCCAATCTGCCTTGGTAAGTTTCTTAACGGATAACGGGAGCCCCAGGTACATGCATGGAAAGCTGGATACGCCAATCCCGGCGGAGTTGGCAAGCCCCTGGACATTGATGTTCTGGCAGCTGATAGGCGTTATTGAGCTTTTTGTGAGGTTTGTAACCAGCCCGGTAGCCCGGCCGAAGGCAGAGAGGATCTCTCCCAGCCCGGTGATATCTTGCTGTGTGGGTTTGATGAACAGTGCCACGTCATCGGCGTAGAAGGATGCCCTAAAGGTACAGCGCTTGCCTTGTAGTTTGGAGAGGACCCCTGCTTCTGTGGCGATTTCAAGAAGGCGGTGTAAGGGCTCAAGGGCAAGGTCGAAGAGGAAAGGTGACAGGCAGTCGCCCTGTCGAAGCCCTCGCCTGTGCTGAATTATTCTGCCGGGTACTCCATTAACCAACACTCTTGAGGAGGCTGAGCGAAAGAGGAGCGAGATCCAATTCCTCCATCTCAGCGGGAAGCCTCTAGCTTCCAACATATCAATGATGTATGTCCAGGAAACGGTGTCGAAGGCCTTTGCAATGTCCAACTTGAGAAGCAAGGTTGGTGTTTTGGTTTTGTGAAAGTGTTTGGCCACGTTTTGCAAAGGCCCTCAATACTTCCTCACAGTACTGCTTCTACACTCCTAGAACGGAAAAGCTATCTAGCTAGCGGGCAACCCCTCCCCACACTCAAACAAACTCAAACACAAAGAGTATCCATAATTAAGTGCATGGTGGTATTTTAAAAATTAAACATGTATATGTTGCCATGTACAAACCCAATAGGTCAACTTATTTGTATGAATATGTAGCGTAACTAAGGGTAGTATGTATACACGTCGTTGTCGGCTCATCGACGGCAACTTTGCTGGGTGGTGGCGGGCGGGAGGCACGACAAGGCGGTGCAGGCCGCCACGAGCCTCAGCAAGGCCTCGGCGGCGGTGCAGCGGAACGATGTGCCTCGAGAATATCCGGATTGTTTGTCTCGAGGATAGCCGAACTATTTGGCTCCCTTTCGACAGTATCGTTGGACACACACCGAAACATCCGGCGACTATCCTGCGCTACCGGACGAATTGTCTTAGGCTACCGGCTAGACTATATTGCCCTAACGACCGGATTATATTGTGAATGGTATACTGTATACCCGCACGTGGATATATTAGGTTTGGGCATGGACACAATTAATTAATTAACTAATTAATTGGCTAATTACCCAAGATACCAAACTGAGTTTGTGGGGAGTGGGCTGTACAGGAGCAAGCCTCAGCGTAGCATCCTCCCCTGTTCGATACCAGCTTACAGCCAGTGCATGGTCGTAAGTGGTGGTGACACACACACCCACATATGAAAAAAGGCGGGAGTACACAACCTCCTCATAGGAATCGCCTTGGAACACCATTGGTCTCTCCAGCGCAGCGGCAAAGAAGGTTCGGCACTGAACATTGTGTCTGATATCAAACCATCGGTCCCAGTGCGACTAGTCCACTACGTATATTTCCCCCTCACGCGTGCGGTCGGAAGAAAGGATGGAGGGCACCACTAGAATCCTTCTAGGGTTCATATGCCACCCTTTCGGTAGGTGGACGTCGTACCAAGGCGTCAGCGCATACCCCTACCACAACAAGCCGCGTGGCAATATCGATGTTGACGCGCTGCTCTCGCTAGGTGCGGCTTTGCGGAATGCATCCGCAACGGTCGAACCACGACGATGACTAGCTGCAGATGAGTCCGCTTAGTGGTTGTGCTTCCCCAGCTTCCCCCACCACTTCTTCGAAGCCATGCTAACGAGGGTTCGTGGAATGGGGATATGGATGGGAACGACGTAGTCTTATTTAATTAGGGACCACGGTCGACGATGGTTGTGTAATGGCTAGGCCCGGGGAGGAGAAGGGGTGGACTAGGAGAACACGTCGCATGTACGTCTCCTATCCGCGTTGACACAAACGAAACCCTGATTTTGGTTTGCAATTCAAGTTGGGCCTTGACCTTTGTCCGCGCGGACTTGGAGATGCCCTTATCTGGGAGTATGCTTAATTCATGTTACATCTAGTACCTCGGACCATCTTCGGCATGAATCGATTTGCAGTTCCATTATGCACTTGCTAGTAGTGACTATTGAGATGACTGTGGCTTTTTGTAGATCGAGCTACATGTAACTATTTATTTTCAGACGCTCAAAATCCATATTACAAAAGTTTCAAAAAAAATCAGACATAGAGTTCTGTAGATAGCCAATGATGTATGCGTACATTGGTTTAAAACCACAATGCAAACTAGTTTGTATTCTATGCTACAAGAAATTAATAAAATCTGACAGATTTTGTACTCTTGAAATGTGCACTATTCACTATAAAATTTGTCGGAATTTGGCATTTTTGTTTAGCCTCAAATATGAAGAAGTTTGTATTAATTTTATACCATGATAGTATACATCATTGGCTACTCTTGAATTTGCTACGGATTTTTTTAAACTTCAAATACAAAATTTGAGTGTTCACAAATAAATGGCTACTTGTACCACGGCTTTCGTTTTAAGTTTCCCTAGTGAGCTAGCTTTGTTGCTCCTCAATACTTCCTCACAGTACGTAGTACTACATACTCTAGAGGCTACAGCCTAGAACGGAAAGGTATCTAGGGTAGCGTCCTCCCCTGCTTGCTTGCTGCCGGCTCGCAGCCAGTCACTGCCCAGTGGTAAGTGGTGGTGACACACACACACAGAGAAACAAAAGGCAGGAGGAGACGAGGAGGCATGAATGATCAAAGCTAGCAGACAGCAGTCGAGCGGGGAAGGAAAAGAAAGAAAAAAAGAAGTGAAAAGTCAGGACCCGTCTTGATGTGACACCTCCTACCTCCTGGCAGGCCTGCCTCCCAGGCCATCAGCGTCAGGAGGTTTCCTGCAGCTGCATGCTGCGATCGCTGCCCCGTATTATTGGTTCGTTAAGCTTGCAGCGATGCAACACGGGAGCCAGCCAGCTTTCCAGGGAGCATCAGCCTGCTCTCTGAATAAAGACTACTGCCGGTTACTCTTTTATTTTTTACAACATGCATAAGCAAATCTTTTGCTAGCGTTTTGACCTGCAGTTGCCACCAAGCAAAACCCTGCTAGAGATTTTGACACTGATAGAAAAATATAATGAGTACATAGGCACTACTAAAACAAAGACACGCACTATCAGTACATCACCAGTTCACTACCCTAGTCTACTTGGATTAATCAGTCCCTCCAAAGACGTTTCGTTCTCACCCTCTTGGTCAACGCCTACTAAACCACATTACACGTTAACATAAGCAACACATGATATCACCTCCATGGGCAGACCTGGCGCCCCTACAGCCCAGGCGACCGCCCAGGCTTGACGACGGTGCAAAACTTTTGGTTTGTGATTTTCTCTGTAGAGATTTTATGTGAAATTTAGCAGTGTAAGCTCGTTTGCCCAAGCATTCGAAAGTTTTTGGGACCGGCACTGACACCTCCTTTGTGTACCGCAATCCGCAAACATTACCAACCTCCGTCATCCCCTACTAGGCCCTCCCTCAAGCCACTGCCCCAGCCTCTGGATGCTACCCCTTGACCACATTTGGGTAGCCACACTACTAGAAAACAAACCTTTCGTTCAGAGCTGCTCGGAGCATTAGTTCCAGTCGTGTTTTGATCCAGGACTAATGTAAGCATTAGTCCCGATTCAAACGGCTAGGACGCCGAAAAGTTTTAGTCCTGGTTTGTAACAGGACCTTTAGTCCCAGTTGGAGACACCAACCGAGGGTTGCAGGGGGTGGAATTTTTTTTAGAAAAAATAAGGGAGTGGAAAAAATTAGAAAAAATTGAATAAAAAATAGTCGCCATGGCCTTTGTTCCCGGTTGGTATTACAAACCGGGACTAAAGGTCCTTCGCCCCGGCGCGCGCCCGCAGCCCACGTGGAAGGGCCTTTAGTTCCGGTTCGCAGCACATAAATTGCACCTAAGAAACTACCTCTCATCGGTCATGGTGTCGCAACAATCCTCATGTGATCGTGTTGTTCAAGTGGCGGTCGCGTCCTCCTCCACCTAAGCTGAAGTGTTTTAGTGAACCCTCAATCCTAACTCTTAACCTAGGAAATGATGATCAAGTGGTGCGACTATATTCAAATTTATTAAGATGGCCAGGGATATAGCTAGGGAGATTGGTGGGATCCATGGTCCATAAATTGCAACTATATATCTCCATCTACGCACAATGATTGTACTTGGTATAATTATATTCATGTATCGTGGTTACATTGCATCAATGATTTTTCCCTAGCTAGTTTTCATATTCTACCTCCGTAACGTTGAAAAGTGGTTTCATGCTTCGAAAAAGATCTACACCAAAATATATATGCTCAAAAGCCTCTAGGGTCAAATTTAAGCACGCAAATGAATAATGCTCTTTTGCTATCGATACCTTTTTCTTGTTAGCATGACTTTTGCTGGACGGGTGTATGCTCATGAGTGGCACCAAAGAAACCACATAGTTCAAAAGGGAAAATAATCAAAGAACCCAGTACCAGGTGAACCACTTTTTTATAACATGGCAAAAAATCTTATTTCCAAGCTTTTAAAATTATGAAAAAATCACTCATGTGTTCAACATAATGAAACATGTATGTAATATTTCATAATAATTTATGTCCATTTGCAACATTTGTGAAAATGAAAAATCAACATTTTAAATTTTAAAACTTGTACTTGGGCTCTCTCATATTTTTAATGTATCACAATGGTCAGGAATGTGCAAATTTTTTTTCTCAAAAGCCGCTAGGTCGAATTCAGGCACGCACATGGATGATGTTATTTTGCTATTATTAACTTTTTTCCTGTTAGCGTGCCTCTGGGTGGAGAGGTGTATGCTCATTCGTTGAAAGAAATTAAGAACTAGACAGATAGCTCGGAAGAAGATCACAAGTAAATACTCAAAGGACCCTCTATCATATGAACCACTTTTTACAACATAGCACAAATTTGTTTTTCTACGTTTGGAAAATCAAGCAAAAACGTCATACACATGTGGGCAGTATAATTATGCTTGTAAATATGTAAACTATCATAAGAATATGTGAGCATTTACAACATATAGTGAAATGAGAAATCTACATTTTCAATTTTAAAACTTGTACTTTGGCCTTTTTTTATGTATCACATTTGTGCAGCTTTTGCACTCCAATAAAACCCTACACATGAGCAAGTGTTTATCCAATACTGTACATCATGGGCACATTCTCTTTTTGTGCACACACACACACCCCCTCCCAGTCGCATGAAAGATACACATATTTGACACGTACAAGGGCACGCACGCACTGTCAACATTATCGTTTTCCTTTCCCATCCTCTCTCTTTAGTTTGCTGCAGCTAGCCTGCAGAGATAGCCGGCCGGCCCGTATGTATGGGCAGGCAGGTCAAAGCATACATCCATGCCTTCAAAATGCCAAAAGAGAGTCGGAGCACTGCTGCAGGCGGGTGTGTAGTCGTTTGCATCTCATATTCTTTTCCCGGTCCTCCTGCTTGAACAAAAGAAGCCATGCCGTGCCATGCGCCGCTGCCCGGCAAAGCCTATACACAACGACAACAGTAAAGACACTGTGTAGTGTGTACGCACGCATGCACGTACGAGTACGTGCAGTGTGCCTCCATCTCTCTCTACATATATATATATATATTCAGAGACGTATAAAAAAAAATGTTGCTGCGACCTAGACAGGCCGGCCGGAAGGATGGAGGGGAGCTATAGGCATGCCATTCAATTCGATGGGACGTTGGATCACTGTAAAGATTCTCTCTCGGCATGGAAACAGTACGTGTGTTCTTGTGTGGACTACTATATGTATGACCTGCCAGATATATGCAAACCAACAAACACGAATTGATAATGGAGTTGCATGAACAGAAGATGTATATATAACTGTTAGTTTGCTGTGCGGCGTTGCGGGCAAACAGATAAGTCTACGTGCATGCAATGTTTCCCTAGCTGATTGGACTGTTATGATTTGAATTTTGTTAAAATTAGCGTGCTCTATATGTTTAGTCATCCTCCAAGTGGTTTCGACCTTGTATCCACCGCGCGGTGTTGCCCAGTTTTGGTAACTGGTTGCGTGGTACTCCTTCCGGTCGGATTAAATTGACGTGGAGGGAAGCTAAAACTAGCGCATCGCGAGAGTAGACCTGCGTTGATTAAATAGGTCCAGAGGTAGTAGATCGGAAGGATAGAATCCTAATTAGAATGCATGGGGGCGGTTGCCTTATTGTTGTCACTATGGCTATGTACTCCTTCCGTCCCATGAAATATGTTGGAGATTTCTCAAAATTCAGACGTAATTAGATACTTTTTAGTGTCTAGATATATCTAAATTTTAGAAAAACTTCATACATATTTCATGGGATGGAGGGAGTAGAAGTGAAGTGATATGTTTTTTAAGGCTACCTCTTTCTCCTTGGCAGGTTATTTTTCAATGTGCTCACTACCTCCGGTTGTAGCTTATTATTCAAAATCCATAACACCGTACCCTATGTTGGAGGTATGCTCGCGGTTGGAGCAAGTGGCGAAGGATATTTCTACCCGGCATGGCTGGGGCACAATCAACGGATTGGTCTTCCCTGGCCATAGAATTTTTCCATAGTATTTTTTTAGAACCCACAACGGATGTGCGCGTCTTATTAAACTGACAAGAAAGTCATAGAATGGATACAACACAACACTCAGTCTTTCGGCTTACAACACACTCCTACAACAACAACGACAGCTCGCCTTACCCAACCCCTAGCCAAGAAAGGCGAACAGGCGGGGCACTAAGCCTCCAAACCACGTCACACCCAACGCCAAACACTACCAAAGCACAACTGAACACCGAAGTTGCCGATACCAATGTACCACGACGCAAGCACCTAGAAGGTTCGGCGAGCAAAGCGAGCGAATGGCAGGGTCTGGCCAAACTTGGGAAGGAGATGACCGGAGCGTGTTGACGGGGACATACATTGCGCCTCGAATACTCACACCTTGAGTAGTATTCTCATACCGGCGAGGCTACCAGCTCTGAATGACACAATGATGACACCCCTCGCAGCCTAGGCATCACCTTCAAGAATAGAAATGACGTTGTGATGAGGACATCCCTGCCACACTACTACCTCCGTCATTGCAAGATGAAGATGATGCTGCTGTGAAGCTCAAGTCCAATGAAGTTAGGATTGGACCAATGACACGAGCTCGGGCGAAGCTACTTAAACAACAGGTGAATTTATTCCTATGTGATACTTTGATCGATGAGAACTTTATACTTCCTAAGTCCTATTACTTATGTATGATCAGGTATGAAGAAGGAGCAACCATCGCACGAGGAGGAGAGGAGCAGCTGGAAAAGAAGCTGGACAAGAAGCTGGACCAGAAGCGGGACATGGAGCTGGACATGAAGACATCTCATGGACGCGCGAGGGAGGAGCGGGAGGCATGCGCGAGAGGAGGAGATGTCCAGGCCCGGCGCCCAGCCCGGTCAACCGGGTGTGCCGCCGGACCATCCGGTCCCAGGGCCATTCCGACCGGCTGCCACGCCGGATCCATCCGGTCCAAACCGGATTTTGCACCTGTGCCAATCGGGCACTATCCAGTAAGCCTGGACGTCCCGCCCGGTTGCCGCCCGGTCCCTGGCCCGGTCCAAACCGGACCGGCCGGTCCCAGGCCCGGTCGACCGGGCGTGTCCGAGTCTGTCTCGACCAGATCTATTCTGGGTCGGTTATTTTTGTATCTTTTCGACCTGAGGTCGTCCTGAACCCCTATATAAGTGCCCAGGACGCCCCCAAAGTATTAGACCACGTTTAAGATAAACCCTGGTTCTTAGTTGTTTGCTCTGCAAAACTATTGAATTCCCTACATCATATTGCTTGATATTGGTGTAGATCTGAAAGTCTTGTGTAATCTGCTGTTCCATTGGGAATTAGAAGGTTGCAACTTACCGCTTCGTGGTCGGCGGCTACGTGCGCAAGTGTGTGGAGTTGCGAATATCTTGCAGGGTTGAGAGCTGTTGCATTGGCGACAGGGACCAATCGAGAGATCTCGTTGCGTCATACAAGTTATCATCCACTTCATCCGTGATTCTCCGCTGTGTTTATTCTGTGATCATCATCACCACCGTTGCTTACTGAGAAGATCGGGCCACCCCTTATCACGTTGCAGCGCTGCCACTGCCCGGTATGACTAAGCAAACTTAGGGTTTCCCTGGCATCGAGGGGAGGAACGGTCAGGGCCATGAGCACGCCTCAAAGGAGGCATTGGCACCCACAGGCGTTATGTGTTCAGCACCGGAAGCACTGAGTAGGGTTTTCACCTAGGCCAAAGACCTTCCCCGATGAAAAGGAGATAAGCAGTAGGTTCTACTATAGGCATGGACTACCACCGAAGGAAGCAACTCAGTTGCAGGTGAAGGAGGACATTTCCCACCACCGCAGCGACATCCCTAGCTCGCGACATCTGAGACCGAGATGGTCAAGACCAGGCAGAGCAGGATCGCTACCGCCACCAGAGCAACACTATGGCTACCACCGCCCCTGTCCGAGCAGCGTCGGAAGGTTTAGTGCATCGCCACACCAGAACCAGGCAGCAAGACGAGGCGATGGGAGGCGAGGGCTGGCTTAGCCCAGATAGGGCATGCCTCAGCCCAAATCGGGCCTGCGAGTGTCGGTTGCCTCCTAACGCGGCGCCCCGCACCCGAGCTCCGCCTCCTCGCCCGAGCTCCGCCTCCTCGCCCCCGCTGCCTCGCCTGGTGTTGTAGCAGCATCCAACGCAGCCGCCACGCCCACACGACCGTTGCTTCCATGCAGTGGCGGAGCATGCAATAATTGCAAGACCGAGCTGCTCAGCAAAATAGAACTAAACAACACACATATTGCCCAGTTTTTTAGTAGTGGGCCGGAATAATACCAGTGAAACCCAAATGTAAGAATGGGCCACGACCCAGGTTGATCCACCAGTAGTGCCACACCTGCTGCCATGTACATGACGCCCTCCCACTTGTAGATGTGTCGCTGGGAAGAGGCTCCACTGCCCTCCGCCTTTGACGGACTGGCACCGCCACCAGCACCGGCGTCGGCGGCCGGGGGAGCACGTGTGTGTTGCTCGGCTGGCTAGGGTTTTGGAGGGGCTCCGGAGCTTACCTAGCGAGCGACCCGGGAGGCGAGCGTTAGTCCGCTCACTCTGTTAAGAACTGTATGTGACTTCCACTTTTTCTCATAGTGCTGCTGCAAATTGTTGGCGCCTTTTTCCCATAGTCTTTTTTATATGTGTCATTTCTATAAGCTTCTCCTCCTTTCATGTTGCCTCCTTTTTCTTCTTCTTTGCGGCCTGTGCACCTTTGGTGTGCAGAGGCCGGTTGTGGGGTCAACGATTGTATCAGGTTGGTGTAAACAATTGAGTTAATAAAACATTTGACGAAAAAATCAACCAATGAGACATTTGCTTCAAGCCTGTGTGGGTATTCTTTTGCTCAGTGGACTCATCGATCCTCAAGACTAATTATTCAATGGAAGGAATTTTAACAGTTGCATATTCTAAATGTAACATAAAATTTGAAATGTAGAAAGTTGGAATCCAGTACGTAGTTAATACCACATTTAGACCTAACTTTGCCGACTTTGATGATGTGGAGTCGGATCGATTGATCTGGAACTAATAATTTCGACAATGTGCTAATCAATCTAGCTTAGCTGGTGGTGGATCCGAGATGCATGGGAGCGGATCGAGACAGACAAAATAAGAAGAAGCTAGCCAGGTTTCATGTATCCATGGGGGCATGCATATATGGGGCCGATTTTGTCATGTGACGACACGAGACGAGTGAGTGCCAGGCGAGGCGACGCCAACCACTCCGACTACGGCGTGGGAGAAACGACGTACGAAGAAACTGTGCATGAAATGAAGATGCTATAGGCTGATGATGCGTCGTCCCACCACACAGGGCTAGCCCACGCACGGCGTCATCGCCTCTCATTGGAGAGAGATAGACAGAGGGGGAGAACAGTGGGAAATCCAAACGAAATAGTTGCGAGATGAGGAGAAGCACGGTAGGAGACCACGCTTTTATTGTGTGAGCCTGGGATGTTTTTCCCACTTTTAACAGCGGCGCGTATAGTACCGTGGGTCTCCGGCGTGTACGTAGCAACAGCCCGCGCAATCCATCCATGGTGAATTGATGATCCATGGCCATGGGGGGTATAGCCCTAGCTGCATGCATGCATGTGGTAAAATTAACCTCGTCTGCTCTCTGGACTACTGACTGCATGCATGCCGCGATCGATCGGCCTGGAATCTACTGCGTCTGCATGCGCGCATACGTACGTAATTCAGTGCAGGAACAGGCGAGGGTCGATGTGGACAAGCCACACACAATGATTAATTATACCCCCTCCATCTTGAAATACATGTTACAGATTTGTCTACATTCGTATTTGGTTATAATACACTAAAACACATCTAGATATAAATGCATGAATTTGCTAAAATCCAAATATGAGATTTGTTATTCATATGTGTTGACACGGCCATCTTTGTCACTAGGTTAAGTTGTTGGTACGTCGTAAACATAGTGTTGAATAATAGCTGAAATTTGTTAACTCGTGTGGTTAATGTTGGCATCACATTTTTTTTTGTACTCCCTCCGTTCCTTTCTATAGTGCCTATAGATTTTTGGCATTTGTTTCAGAATATAAGGTTGTAGCTTAGCTTTTTTTCAATTACACCCTCCCCGTTCAGCTCCCAAATTGTTCAGGTCCCAAATTTGTTACGGTAAGTTAGTAAGATATGGATTTCCCAAATTTTACGTTGATCTCAAATCGTTCAGCTAGGGGTCTTGTGTAAAAAATACTCTTGCGCTAATTTCCGTGCCAAAAAACTATATAGGCACTATAGAATGGAACAGAGGGAGTACTATAGAAAGTTTATAATGTTATTAGATGTCCTAGTATAATCCTCTCTTTACTTTGTTCATGACTTATTCACTGAACTTAATTAGGTCATGTAGTTTATTTAAGAGTCTAATTTGGTGACAGTGTACAAAAGGATGATCTATAAGAGAAAGAGAGGGCAGAAGACCCTTCCCCATGGTCTATCCACAAAGTTGTGTGGGAGGAACAATAGAGACTCATCAGTCCACCATCATGGTGCCTGTGGTATCGGTTTTTCTGATGGTCTCGGATATGAACCATTCCCATGATCCAACATGCATGGCTCCGTTCTGTAAGACAAATATCTTGTCGAGGGCTGTTTCTTTGTGTCATCTTAGGTCTGTGTGTACTACTTTCTCTCTTTTCTCCATTCTTTACTTCTATCAACTCAACTAGGTCATGTTTATCCTAATTTTGTGTTGCTAAGTTGGCAGTTTTTTTTTTCAAAACAAGAATCTATTTTGGTGACACTCTAAATCAAAAAAAGGCTATGCACAAATTACTTTCACCAATGAGGAGGTAGAACTAACATATCTCCTGCTTGCCGTTTCCTGCTTTCAAGGCACGTGTGTCAGTCTGCATAGCTTCAAGTGATTAAAATTTTCCATATAAATATTGCGAAATTTAGTATAATAGTATTACCATAAAGCTTAGTAAGTTCCTTATTTACTTCCTCCATCCACAAATAAGAGTACTTCTACCTTTTCTATTAAGTCAAAACCTTTTCATAATTAAAAAAACCTTACAGAACCATGTGGTACATGTGGTGAGCAACTAAACAATTGTTATACAAACTAAAAAAATCCTTATAGAAAAGAGTAGGGACATATATGGAAAAAATTGGTATATTATGAAACTATATTTCTAGATCTAGTGATACTGATTTGGTATCATAAATACTACTACTTTTCCCTATAAAGTTTATCGAATTTTAACAAGTTTAACTTACGACAAGAGAGACTATGCAAGGTTTTTCACCTTTACTTGCAGAACAGAAGTCCACACATCTACTAACTCTCTTTTGATGAGAGTGCAATTGCCGATGTGCAGAATTTGTTGATATAGAGAGCATGTGGAAGGTGAATTTGAGCCCTTATCCTTTCATGACTTTGTCTCCCTCTCAGCTATCTCTTGTGAAACACAATTGGCATGGGAGTACGCGATGTGTTTTTTGTCAACACGATGCGACGATTAAACACTTGTTCTTTCAGTGTCGCTTTGCCAGATCTATATGGTCATGCATCCAAGTAGCTTCTGATCTGTATCCCCCGACTAGTGTGGCCAATATCTTCGGTAATTGGCTTCATGGGATCGATCACAGATTTAGAACGTTTATTAGGGTGGGGGCGTTTGCCATTATATGGTTGCTATGACTGTGTAGAAATGACAAAATTTTTAAAGATAAGAATTATTCTCTCTTGCAGGTTATCTACAGGTGTACCGCTACTCTCCGTTCATTGCCTGCACTGCAGAAGGTGGAGAACCGCGACCTGTTTACGGAGGTCTGTACACGGTTGGAGGATGCGGCGAGGGATACTTTTTCCCTACATGGGTGGCAGCATAATCTACGGATTAGACCTCCGCCTTCATCTTAGGCGTGTTACATTTTCTCATGCTAATATGTAATTCGCGTTTTTAGCTCTCCAGATGACGTGGGCATCACCCTTCGGGTAACTGACATTGCCCTATCCTGTACGGCCCAACTGGAGGCCCATGAAGACACCTGATGGCAAGGCGGGTCGCTAGGACGGTGCTGGAGAAGATTCCTTGAAGAACAAGACAGAGAGGAGCCGAACAAGGAAAGTTTAGAGCTAGGTCTTTTGTAAACCTAGTCGTACCCGGACAGATCCCTTGAGACCTGGCCTCCTATATAAAGGCCAGGAGAGGGGCTGCCGAGGGACGAACAATCAATCTTAGCAACTTTAGCCACCATAAGTCTAGAGCTAGGTCGCCGTAGCACTTAGCCTCTCGACGAGATCACAGCTGAAACCTTCGGCACCCCATTGTAACCCGATATTCTCATAATCAAGATCAGACGAGGCGGGATGTAAGGGTTTTACCTCATCGAGGGCCCCGAACTCAGGTAAATCATTCTCCCCGCTTGTCTGTTAACCGATGTCTCGTGTCAGCCTACAGGATTCCATCAACCCTAAGCCCTGATCGGAGGGCATTGCCGAGGAGTACCCTCGACAATTGGCGCCGTCTGTGGGAAGCCTGTCGGCACAAGGCAGGTCATCGGCAGTACCAGTCACGTCTGCAGCGTTCGTGCTCGAGTCGCCAACGCCGTCAGATCCGAAATATTCAGTTCGCTGCGGGTCCTTCGAGTTCGTACCGCACACCGAGGCGTCGCATCTGATCTCTGCATAATCACACGGCAACATGGATACTACTTTCGGTGGTGTTCACTTCATCATCGATTCCGGAGGGTTTCTTCGCCTCCCTAGGTCAAACGCATCAAGCCCAAGGACTTTGGTTCCATAAGATATCACGCCAGCAGCAACCTCGGCAGTCCTATCCAGGAGTGTGGGAGAGGGCAGCCGAGGCAGCTTCGGCGCCATAGAGGAGCAAAGGAAAAGATGAAGGGACTCACGTCGTGAAGAAGAAGAGCAAATCGCGACTCGCCCTCGACAATACGAACGAGGATGCCACAACACGCAATCGAACAAGAATCGCCTTCGCACACCTTACCTATCGGCCACGGAGCAACTTGAAGCACCGTGTTATCTGCACTCTTATATCGATCAAAAGGATGGCCATGAAAAATCTAGTCATTTACTCAGGAATTGTCGGCAGTTCCTCGAAATTCGGCAGTTCTGCGACGAACTTAGGGCTGAAGCCACGGCAAGAGTTCCTACGATGGAAAGAAGAGCGGGGTCCTACAGTTATCCACCAGAACTATACATACTAGAGCCATACATACCAGCATGAGGAGACAAGTACGTACCAACCGAAGTGTTTCCAGAATCTCGCGGACAGGTCAACATGATCCATAAAACCAGCTTTTCAAAGAGAGAAATCAAGGAGTTCTCACGAGAAGTAAAGTATGCGGAAGTTGCCATGGTCGACACACCCGAATTCATCGATTGGTCAGATCAAAGCATATCCTTCAGCAAGGCAGATCACCCGAAGGCCGTTCCAAGGCCTGGTCATGCAGCCCTTATCCTTGAAGCGCAGATCGGAGGATACAATATAAGCAAAGTATTCATGGATGGAGGAAGTGGCCTGAATCTATTATTTGCCAGCACAATGAAAGCAATGGGCCTAACAGTCGACATGCTAAGAGAGTCCGACACAGGTTTCCACGGCATCATACCGACTCGACCCTCTTATTCCCTTGGCAAAATATCATTGGACGTAGTTTTCGGCACGCCTAGCAACTTCAGGTAGGAGAAAATCGAGTTTGAAGTAGTTGACTAGGAATCTCAGTACCATACCATCCTCGGCAGACCTGCGTTTGCCAAATTCATGGCCGTACCCCATTACGCGTACCTGAAACTGAAGATACCAGGCAATAATGGGACAACGATAACCATCCATGGAAGCTTCTCCCGTTCAGATAACTACGACAGGGATTTCCAAAAGATCGCCTCGAAATTCGGGGCTAGGGAAGAACTTAACGCGGTCGATGCCATCACGGACCACACGAAGCCACCAGCCGACAATCGAAACGTAAGATCCGATGAGTTTGACGTCGCGAAGGAAGCAAAGAAGCAGCAGGTGCACCCCTCTGACCCAAAGAAGACAGTCAATACTTCGGCGGACCTTACTGTCGCATAGGAAAGCGCGCTCATCGAGTTCCTCCGTGAGCGCTGGGAAATATTTGCATGGGAACCATCCGACATGCCAGGTATTCCCAGGGAACTCGCTGAGGACGCCCTCAATGTTGACCCAAAAGCCAAACCAGTACAACAGTCGATGCGCCGGTTTTCTGAGCCGAAGAGAAAAGCAATCGGCGAAGAGGTTAGTCGGCTCCGCAAGGCAGGATTCATTCGGGAGCTCAAGGAAGCCGAGTGGGTGGCCAATCCCGTCATGGTGCCAAAGAAAGACACAACCACTCTTCGCATGTGTATCGATTACACGAGTCTTAACAAGCATTGCCCTAAGGATCACTTCCCACTGCCTCGTATCGATCAGATAGTCGACTCCACAGCAGGATGTGACCGTCTCTCTTTTCTCGATGCATACTCCGGGTACAACCAGATCAAGCTCAAGAAGGAAGACCAAGAGTTAACCGCGTTCATCACCCCGCACGACGTTTTTTGCTACAACGTCATGACTTTCGGGTTGAAAAACGCAGGGGAAACCTATCAGCGGTGCATGCAAGCCTGTCTTGGAGAACAGATTGGAAGGAATATCGAAGTTTACATTGATGATATCGTGGTAAAGACGAAGCATGCCGCCACTCTCATCGACGATTTGCGGGGAACCTTTGACAACCTCGACAAGTATAAAATCAAGCTGAACCCGAAGAAATGTTTCTTCGGGGTGCCAGGAGGGCAAGTACTCGGGTACTTCATCTCAGCCAGAGTAATAGAGGCCAATCCCTTGAAGATCAAAGCTATTCTCGACATGGAGCCGCCAAAGAATTTGCACCAAGTGCAGCAATTGGCGAGGACGGCAGCGGCACTCAGCAGATTCATTGCCAAGCTAGGAGAGAAAGCTTTGCCCTTCTATAGCCTGATGAAGAAGTCAGAAAAATTCGAGTGGACAGATGAGGCGCATGAGTTTTGTGATAATATGAAGAGGATATTATCGACATCCCCAGTACTTGTAACTCCACGCGAAAAGGAAATACTGCTCATGTACATAGCAGCAACGGTGCAAGTCTTTAGCAGCGTCCTGGTTGTCGAGCGAGAAGAAGCAGGGAGAGTTCACGGCGTGCAAAGACCCGTTTACTACCTCAGTGAAGTGCTCACGCCAGCGAAACAGAGATACCCTCATCACCAGAAGTTGGCATATGCAGTATGGAGAACAGCTCGTAAGCTGCGCCATTATTTCACGGAGCACCCGATCATCGTCGTAAGTGAGGCACCGTTGAAGAATATACTCACTAACCCAGAAGCTACGGGTCGAGTGTCCCAATGGGCCATCGAGATAGCGCCACACGACATAACCTACGTCAACCGAACGGCGATCAAATCCCAAGTCCTCCCAGATTTTGTGACGGACTGGATCCAGTCACAAACACCGGCACCACCCGACATGTCTGGTTCATGGACAATGTACTTTGACGGGTCTAAGCGGAGTACAGGCGCAGGAGTAGGGGTGATACTGATATCACCACAAGGAGACAAGATGAAGTACATCCTACGTATGAATTTCTCCCTGCCGACAAATAATGAAGCGGAATATGAAGCGTTGTTGCATGGAATGAAGATGGCAAAGGCATGTGGAGCAACTCGCCTGGAAATTTATGGAGACTCGAATCTGGTGGTACAGCAGTCGATGAATTTATGCGACGCGGTCAGTGATAACATGATCGCCTACCGAAAATTATACCAGAATATGGAAGCCAAATTTGAAGGGTGCGAACTTAAGCATATCGGCAGAGCTAGCAACGAGGAAGCCGATGCTCTGGCGAACATTGGATCCATGTGCTCCCCCATTCCAGACGGAGTGTTTTACGAAGTTATCACTCAACGATCGATAAAGGAGAAAGCATCGGCACCTCCGAAATCATCGGCTGACGATTCAGAGGCAAGCCTGCAGCAAACTGCCGAAGAATCTCCACCTCGATCTGCAGAGCAGGTCCTCCTCCTCGAACCCATGTGGACCAAACCATTTCTAGCGTACCTGACATAGCAGAAGTTACCAGAGGATCCGGTGGAAGCAAGACGAATTGTGAGACGGTCAAAGGCCTTCACTGTGGTAAACGGAGAACTCTACAAGCGTAGTATCTCTGGTATCTTTCAAAGGTGTATTGCCATCGACGATGGAAAGGCACTGCTGCGCGAGATACACGAGGGAACTTGCGGACACCACGCAGGCGGCAGGGCCCTTGTGGCAAAAGCCTTCAGAGCAGGATTTTACTGGCCAACGGCGGCATCGGATGCTCGAGATCTGGTTATGAAGTGCGACCCCTGTCAGCGTTTTGCACCAAAACCACATGCTCCCGCAATAGATCTGATGACGATACCTCTGGCGTGGCCCTTTGCACAATGGGAACTCGACCAAGTTGGACCACTGCCGAGATCGTCGCCTGGAGGTCACACATATCTACTGGTTGCAGTCGACAATTTCACCAAATGGATCGAGGCAGTACCTGTTCGAAATCAGAAAGCCGAAACTGACGTCCAGTTCTTCAGGGGAATAACTTGTCGATTTGGCATGCCCCACAGCATCGTCACAGACAATGGGACTAATTTTGATTCCAAAAAGTTTCGGAAGTTTTGCGACGACAGTGGCATTAAGCTAAAATTCGCATCGGTGGCACACCCCCAGACCAACGGCCAGGTCGAAAGGATCAATGGTCTAATAGGAGACGGCCTCAAGGAACGCCTTATGGGTGCGGCTGGAGCCTGGGTCGAAGAATTACCATCTGTGCTTTGGAGTTTACGTACTACACCCAATAGGTCGACCCAGTACACCCCGTTCTTCTTGGTACACAGAGCCGAAGCAGTTTTGTCAGCCGACGTTCGGTTCGAAGCCCCTCGGGTGACCGCGTACACGGAAGCTACCTCCAACATCGCGCTGCAGGATGCCGTGGACCTCCTTGACGAAGCTCGGGATATTGCTTTGGCAAGAACAACTGTGTATCAGCTTAAGAAATTATCACAACCGACGAATACGCAATCGAAGCTTCAATGTTGGAGATATGGTACTGCGATTGAAGCAAGAGAGACCCTCGAAGCTCGAATCTCCATGGGAAGGGTCGTTCATCATCACTAAAGTGATACCAGGAGGAGCTTATCGGCTCGAGAATCCAACTTCGGGAAAATACGTTGAAAATCCATGGAACGTTGGACATTTGCGACGGTTCTACGCATAGGATATAATTATTCCCCTCCTGTTATTCGGCAGCTCTTAAGCTTGCCTTATGTTATGAATAAAATTCTAATCAGGTTTTCTACCTTTATTGTTCCAGGCCTCATCATCCGAACAAATTTTTCGGGGCCCTCGTCATTGGCTCTTACTCCCATCGGGAGCACAGGCCAGAAACACGCTCGCACGGTGTCGTTAATTAAATACTCACATCGGGAGCTAAGGTTAATGACACACAAACAACCCATCCAAGCCTCGAGAAAATACGCTAGTGTTGCAGTCGATGGACGTACTATCACAAACAAGGCTCAAACCGGTGCACCGCGTGACGAAGCGAAGCGCCTAAATCCCTCGATTATTCGACGGGTGTCGCTCTTACATAACTTACGTATCGACTCCGCAATAAACTTGCAATTACAACGGAGTCGTCGGGTGAGCAAGCTGACTTGATCACTCGGCCACCCCCGACAAAAAATTATTAATCGAATTAGCAAATTCGCCAGAAGTACATGATGTGCAAAACACACATTAAATGAGATTATCCTTTGCAGGTACAGGTTCATTACATATATATGAATGCATAAATTCATGGCAGGTTTCCCTGGTCCTCTCGGGCCTTCAGATCCCTCTCAATACATGTTTCCATCCGTGAGATGATAGTATACGCAGGATTTCTAGCAATATCGCAATACTGGTCTAAACTCCTATTGGTGTTTGCTATGGCCTCCAAATCTAAGGTCGGATGACACGCTAACACTGAAGCGAAGGCAAGTTCAGCGCCGGCTAGAAGCTCTTTTCGCACCAACAGTCGAATCCTTTCAGGGGTCTTGAAACGAGTAAACAGGGCAGATAAAGTTTCGGGTGCTTGGTCCAGAGGAAACAATGTTCTCCAGACCATCGAGAGATGAGCATGGAACTTGTCGAAGTAGTAGTGCACCTTCTCTGCTCGATGTTCAAATTTTGCCATGGCAACAGCCTTTGGTCGATGGGACCACAACTCGTGCTTCGGGTGAGCGACATCGGTCATCGCTTCGATCTTTTCGTGGATGCTCTTGTTTTCCTCTGATTCGTCGGAAGCTACGGCTGTAAAGAGGCAAAGATCAGCTAAAGGATATTCAAGCTTCGATAAAAATCGATGGATGAACAGGCACTTACAGCTCAAGCTTTCAGTAGCAACACAGAGTCGATCGAGAGCGTGTTGTTCAATGGCAGTCGCAATCTCGCTCTTTCTTTTCACCAATGCAGCCATCGCGTGAAGGGCGGTAATATCTTTGTTCAATCGGGATATTTGATCACGCAAACGACGAACAAGATCAGATTCATCGCTAGCCGAGAGATTTAAAGAAGGATCGGCACGAGAAGAAGATGAAGGAATCTGTAGCACAATTCTCAGTTCAGAATAGAATTAATAAAAACTCCCATCGGGAGCGCTGGAGCATATATATTACATTCAAAAGATTGTTGGTGCTGGCAACAGAGCCAGAATAAAACAGGATTGGGTTAAACTGTATCAGGCCTTAATTACAACTGACAGAGCAAGCATTCATTCAAGGAAGAGCTGATGATGAGCCAGGGGAAGTTTCAGGCGCAGTTTTGGTCTTCGCCTCGTCAACCAGCTTGAGGAGTTGATTAGCACACGTTACTACCGATTGTTTGAAGGGCTCAAGGTTGATTAGGCAATTATTGTCATCTACAGGCAATGCCTTAGACAACTTTTCTAGCTCAGAGCCCAGCCCATGACCCATTAGCAGCTGGAAAGTAAGTACCGCTCCAAACAAACGAGAACGACGCTTTAGTACCTCCACAGGCTCAGAAGGGTCGACGAGGAAAGCGTCTGCCATCTTGCCAAGAGTCTGTCCTGCTTCATCTTTGGGAAAATCATCGAGAATAACCTCGATAACTCTCCCTTAGTTCTTTGCAAAAGTCCGAGAACTTGGACGTTGGACTCAGCAGCGAGCGACAAGGCGTCAGACATGGAATTCTCCCGAAGCTTGCGGGCCCGATTGATGGTTATATCGGCAGCACCTGGAAGAAGATAGATAAGCAACCTGGAGGAAAGTACTGGGAAAAAGATATGCGTCGAGGAACTTACCCAATAAATTCGCAATGGATTCACGGAGGACGCCTTATTTTTCATCGGCTGCGACTGCAGCCTCGCGTCTAGCATCTTGCTCATCCTGCATTTTTTGCTTCAGCTTCTTTAGTTCATCCTTCAGCGAGATGTTTTCATTTTTAGCATCGGCTGCGAGCCTGTTGGCCTCCAACACCTGGACAGCCGAAGTCTTGATGGTCTTCCGAAGATGAGCATTTTCAGACTCCAGACGGGTGAATTGCTCAGCAAAATCTACCACAGCGTCAACTGTGGCATAAATTGGCTGCGAGGTAAAAAGCCAAAAAAACCTCAGTCGAATATGGAAATTCAGCGAAAAAGAAAGAAACCAAGTCGAATAAATCACTTACATGGTCGCGAGCAGCCGATGGAACGGGAGCGCTGCCATAAGGGATAACCTTCGACGCCGGAATCTTTTCCATGGTCGACCTTGTGGGCGGCGTTGGTTTGGCAGGCGAAGGGTTCGACTCCTTGGCTGATTCAGACTTCCCAAGAATAACTTAGCCCTCTTTGCAAGAGGAACATTGTCGTCATCATCAGAGCTGCTTCGAAAGCAAGGATGATCAGCATGCAGAATAAAGAAGGATAGTTACGAAGGGAAAAATAGATGCTCACAGGTCCAGGTCGTCTTCGACAGCAAAAAGCCTGTCGAACTTTTCACAGCAGGGGAAGGCGATGCGGTTTCATCGGCATCATTATCTTGTCCGCTAGGACTTGATTCAGCCGTTGTGATAAGGTCCTCATTTATCCTCTTACACCGCCTGCTCCTGGTGAGAGCATCATCCTCGGGAGCTTCGTCCTCCTGGACGTCACTGTCCTCAAGGATATGGGCATCCTTAGTCTCCTCGGAGTCATCATCTTCATCCTCTAGTTCCACACCGCTTTCGGGTGTAGGAGGATAGCATTGAGCCACGGTGGAGGCCTGTCGACAGGAGAAAAATTAGCGAAAAGTCGAAGAGCGGCACAATGATAGTAATAAGAGCAAGTAACAGTAAGAATTACCTCAGCCGGAAGGTGTTTGAGACCGTATGGGGGGCGAGCCGAGGTCTGAATAATGTTGTCCTTCATGCTGAGGCACGTCAAACGACGCACCTCGTCGCGAAGCTCATCAGCCGACAGGTCGGCAGAGCTGACTCTCGACTTGTCATCCTTGCCAAAATACAGCCACAACTGGTGGGGCCGGGACATCAGCGGTTGCACCCAATGTTGTAAGAACACTGAGACTACCTCAGTGCCACACATCGTTAAGCCTCCCGTGTTCTTCAGATCTACGACCTGGTCGAACAGCTTGTCGGCTATCACCCTCTCTTCAGGAGAAAGGGCGTTTCGCCAGGACTTCTTCGGCTGAGCTACCAGGACGTCCTCGAACGGAGGGAGATTGGAGCGCCGCCCAGACACCGGGGTATCTCGCAGATAGAACCATTTGTTGCGCCAGCCCTGGACAGACTCCTTCATCGGGTAGTCGAAGTAATCAACTTCCTTTCTGACAACAAAGCCAACGCCACCGACGACGGGGGGGGGGGGGGGCATTGCTGTCTTTGTGACGGTTGACATAGAAGATTTTCCTCCAAAGACCCCAGTGGGGATCAATGCAGAGGAAAGCTTCGCAGACGGTGATGAAGATGGAAAGATGGAGAATGGAATTTGGGGTCAGCTGCCAGAGCTGGATCCCATAGAAGAAAAGAAGGGAACGAATAAATTCGTGGGCAGGAAGAGAGAGCCCGCGAAATAGAAAGGCGACAAAAATAACAATAAAGCCCTTCGGGGGCTTTGGGCGAGAAACTGGACCTGGAAGATGAATATCATCGTCAGACGGGGAGATGAGACCGAGAGTGCGCAGCTTGTTCACCTCGCGGATGGAAATGGCGGAGGCGCTCCAATCGCGGCTAACTTTGGTCGCGCCTGAGGCGCTGGCGCTCTTCTTCTTGCCCAACGCGCCTGGAGTTCTTGAGAGAAGGAACAAAGGTGAAAGGAAAAGTTGGGGGAGAAGATGAGCAGTGTGGAAACGTAAAAAGTGAAAACAACAGGAAGGCTCTCTATTTATGCCAACGGGATTATGGGAAATCGTGGCCATAACTCCATAGACATCGTGGGAGGTGTACGAGATCTAGTCGTACACGTGTCGCTCCAAGAGGAGAACGGAACCGGCGGCCCATTATTCCCACGATGTGCGAAAATCGAGGAGGCGCCTCGGTCAGTACGCATGCACTGGTCATTTCCTAAAAACTACCTGCGCAGAACTAGGGTGGGCCCATCAGGTCAAGTCTTGTCAATCAAACCACATCAGTGGTTGCGTCATCAGTGATGTCATAAAGCCCGCCGGAAGCATCCGAAGAAAAACGAAAAGCATCGAATGGTTGGCTCGAGTCTGCGCCTGGTCACAATCGCCCGTGCCCAGACTCGGGGGCTACTCCCATTGGGAGCGCTGGACGCGCACCCGATAAACATGAACTCGAAGATATTCCTGTGAAGAAATATTTGAAGAAAAGAATGGAATGCTCAGCTCGTGTCTGCACCCGGTCACAATCGCCCGTGCCCAGACTCGGGGGCTACTCCCATCGGGAGCGCTGGTCGCGCAACCGATAAAACTTTTTTGCACTCTAGGATCATGCCCGGGGACTAGATTCTTTGTAGGGTAACGTTGTTTTGCCATCGGCAGTTAACCAGCGAAGCTGGGCACGTTACTCAATATCCTTTACGCGTTAAAACCTTACTGAAAAATACAAGCCCTGATACAAATGTATAGGGTGACCCATGAAGATCTGCAGAAAACTTCGGCAGAAGAAGACGTTCGAGTAGCACAACTTGAGTCTACGCACGGATCGCAAGCATCCGCACATAGACTCGGGGGGCTACTCCCATCGGGAGCGCTGGACGCGCACCCGATAGAAAGAGATGATGCTGTTACAAGATGGACAAGAGCAATCAAGGGAGAAGAACATTCGATGGAGGCATGCTTTAGTCTCTACCCGAAATATCTTCGGCTAGACACTCGGGAACTACTGACGTGGGCATCACCCTTCGGGTAACTGACATTGCCCTATCCTGTACGGACCAACTGGAGGCCCATGAAGACACTTGATGGCAAGGCGGGTCGCTAGGACGGTGCTGGAGAAGATTCCTTGAAGAACAAGACAGAGAGGAGCTGAACAAGGAAAGTTTAGAGCTAGGTCTTTTGTAAACCTAGTCGTACCCAGACAGATCACTTGAGACCTGGCCTCCTATATAAAGGCCAGGAGAGGGGCTGCCGAGGGACGAACAATCAATCTTAGCAACTTTAGCCACCATAAGTCTAGAGCTAGGTCGCCGTAGCACTTAGCCTCTCGACGAGATCACAGCCGAAACCTTCGGCACCCCATTGTAACCCGATATTCTCATAATCAAGATCAGACATGCAGGACGTAAGGGTTTTACCTCATCGAGGGCCCCGAACCTGGGTAAATCGGTATCCCCGCTTGTCTGTTAACCGATGTCTCGTGTCAGCCTAAAGGATTCCATCAACCCTAAGCCCCGATCGGAGGGCATTGCCGAGGAGTACCCTCGACACTAGATTTTTGGGACTCTTTGAAGGGATGTGTGCATCTTAGCTATGCAGAGGTCGGGTGTAATTGCTTTTCATGAGTAATAAAGCGCCCATTATAAGAAAAAAAAACTATCTATTGTTCTCGTAGAATGTCACCAAAATAGATTTCTATATTAAACTAAATGGCTATTTAAGTTGAGATAAGTGAGGCATGACACAAAGACAGGGGCTATACTAAGATCTAAGATAACTCAACGTACCTTTTATAGGTACATGACTTGTGTGCTAGCAATAATAACATTAGTAAACTGAGTACCATTAGTTTTGAACTCCTACTTTTTTTTTTATTTTTTTATCTCTCCTTAACTGTAGGCATAACAGATCAATCTAGCTATGTAGAAATCTATGGTAGTAGGTCACACTACATAAAAACAACCCTTACCCGGTGGATTTTTGGACGGCACAAGCCGTAGTTGCCTGCAAAAAAAATTTGGTCGACGGATGAGCATTCCCATCGGCAAGCAAGGTAGGCAGAACTTTGTCGTGCTAGATCCCACGTCGGCGAACAAATACATTGTGGTAGGCAAGCCCGATAACTGATAATGCAGTGGTAGATTAAGTGAGGCACTTAGTAGTACTAAGTGGATTGAGAGAGACATGCTGACTGGCCAAGCCCATCCCACTGATTGGTGTGACCCACCACTTTAAGGTTGTACGTCTCAACCATTTGCAATATTATTGTATCTTTCATGAATGTTGATAGCGATATATAACTAATATTTTTAATTGTATCCAAAGTAATAATGTTTCATGTTACATGGACAATTTATATTTTGGAAGTTTCAAACTTCAAATGAACATATCCATTATGGCATCCGTGTACACAAAATCTGCATCGATCCAAATCATTTTGAGCTTTCAACTTTAGAGGTAAGAATTCAGCCAATCCGTGGTTAACTACCTATTATGGACCGTTTTCGCAAGTGTGGCCCGCACTTGCTCAAAGGGCCTAAAGAACAAACATGTATCTACACTTCTCACTCTCCACTCCCACTCTGTATAACAAAGAGGGAATCCTAACCCCACTTTCCGCTCCAACAACCTATCCCCACCCTGCCGCACTCCCACTCTCCACGCAAAGGCCACAGACAACCAACCCATGTTCTTCACACTCATTCACCCTGATAATTAGTAGGAAAACTTCACGGACCCTGATTTTGCCTTGCCGTGCCAAATCTGGTGCAGCTCTCCAAGCCGTAGTGAGTCTTGCACTGCTCTTTGAACGCGCCAGATCATCAAGAGATATGTATCGGTATGCTTGTTTATGTGTCTCCTTATATGGAGGTTTGCTCTTCGTCCTATCTACACATCCTATCTCATCTTGTTCATCTGGATCTATATGCTCGTTCTTGTATCTCGTTATTAATCATTGTTATTCCACTCTCAGATCTGCGATAAATTCGTCAGCCTATGTGTGCGCAAGTTTGTGCGCAGATGTGTGATAATGAATATTTCGTCATTTAGCCTTCGAATGATAAGATGTAGATTAGCTGCCGCTGACACATCAAATAACTTATGAAGAATAGAGAGACGCTCAATAGATTTAGATCTAATTGGTAGTTTCCTTTGTACTTAGTTTCCTTAGTTAAAGATTTGCTGAATAGAGAGGGGCTCGAGAGGTTAGCTCTTTTTCTCCTTTTTATTAGCTGAATTTACATTAGTCCCACTGAATGGGTAAGTGGTTGCAGTGTAATGTGATACAATTGAATGGAAATAACTAATTTTAATGAACTAAATTCTCTACTTGTTAAGTGTTATGGAATAATATTTCTGAGCACTAATTGTGGTTAACATTTCTGCCATTGGTATGTGTACGAAACACAGAAAAAATAATGTATCGTACATTATCTGTGCACAACACTAAATTGGCAGCCGTCTGTTAGCATTCCGGGGCGTTTATGTCCTTGTGTCGCGTATAAGAACATGCGGGGTACTAGTATGCACCACGCAAAAAAAAGCACATGGTCTGCACATTCCCTGACATAGTTATCACCGACGGGCTCTTTTGTCGGGTTAGCACGAGAGCGACGATTACGGGCATGCCTCAGCGTTCAAAAATTCTAGGGCCCTCATGTCATGTTGTAGTGGCGGGCGCAGGATTTTAACATGGGTATTCAAAATTAACATATGACCAAATTTTTAATAGATATAATTGAAGTTAATACAATGACATGCAACTTCCATTCTAACCGTCTACAAGACATCTTCCTTGTGATTGTGTTCAACTTGTTCATGATTTTATATGGGGTTTGATGTCTACGCACGCTTCTATTCCTGTAGACAGTGTTGGGCCTCCAAGAGCAGAGATTTGTAGAACAGCAGCAAGTTTCCCTTAAGTGAATCACCCAAGATTTATCGAACTCAGGGAGGTAGAGGTCAGAGATATCCCTCTCAAGCAACCCTGCAATTACGATACAATAAGTCTCTTGTGACCCCAACACACCCAATACACTTGTCAGATGTATAGGTGCACTAGTTCGGCGAAGAGATAGTGAGATGCAAGTGATATGGATGAATATGAGTGGTAATAGCAATCTGAAATAAAGATGGCAGCGAGTAAACATGCACACAACATTTGGTAGGGCTACAAGAGCTCCCTCAAGCCGGAGTTAACAAGCTCCACAACATTTGGTGTTCATATTTAAGTAACCTTAGAGTGCATAATAGATCATTGCAATTATACCGAGTACTAACATAGCATGCACACTGTCACCGTCAGGCTATGAAAGGGGGAATAGATCGCATCAATACTATCGTAGTAGTAGTTAACTTCATAATCTACAAGAGATCACAATCATAACCTACACCAAGTACTTCATGATGCACACACTGTCAACATTACATCATGGAGGAGGAATAGACTACTTTAATAACATCACCAGAGTAACACATAGATGATATTCAACTAGATCACAAAGAGAGAGATGAACCACATAGCTACGGTAGAGCCCTCAGCCTCGGGGGAGAATTACTCCCTCCTCGTCATGGAGACAGCGACGGCGGTGAAGATGGCGGTGGAGATGCCTTCCGGGGGCACTTCCCCGCCCCGGCGGCGTGCCGGAACAGAGACTTCTGTCCCCCGAATCTTGGCTTCGCGATGGCGGCGGCTCTGGAACTTTTCTCGTATCGTGGCTTATCGGTCTAGGGTTTTTGCGACGGAGTCCTTAAGTAGGCGGAAGGGCAGCCTCGGAGGGGCCCTGGTGGGGCCACACAATAGGGGGCGTGCCCCACCCCTTGGCCGCGCCGCCCTGGTGTGTGGGGCCCCCTGGCTCCCCTCTGGTCTCTCTCCGGTGTTCTGGAAGCTTCCGGGAAAAATAAGGTTCTGGGCGTTGATTTCGTCCAATTCCGAGAATATTTCCTTACTAGGATTTCTGGAAACAAAAACAGCAGAAATCAGGAACTGGCACTTCGGCATCTCGTTAATAGGTTAGTTCCGGAAAACACATAATAATGACATAAAGTGTGTATAAAACATGTGAGTATCATCATAAAAGTAGCATGGAACATAAGAAATTATAGATACGTTTGAGACGTATCAAGCATCCCCAAGCTTAGTTCCTACTCACCCTCGAGTAGGTAAACGATAACAAGAATAATTTCTTAAGTGACATGCTACCAACATGATCTTGATCAATACTATTGTAAAACATATGAAATGAATGAAGTGATTCAAAGCAATGGTAAAGACAATGACTAAACAACTGAATCATATAGCAAAGACTTTTCATGAATAGTACTTTCAAGACAAGCATCAATAAGTCTTGCATAAAAGTTAACTCATAAAGCAATAGATTCAAAGTAGAAGGCATTGAAGCAACACAAAGGATGATTAAGTTTCAGCAATTGCTTTCAACTTGTAACATGTATATCTCATGGATAGTTGTCAACACAAAGTAATATAACAAGTGCAATAGGTAACATGTAAGAATCAATGCACACAGTTGACACAAGTGTTTGCTTCTAAGATAGAAAGAAGTAGGTGAACTGACTCAACATAAAAGTAGAAGAATGACCCTTCGCAGAGGGAAGCATGGATTACTATTTTTGTGCTAGAGCTTTTATTTTGAAAACATAGAAACAATTTTGTCAACGGTAGTAATAAATCATATGTGTTATGTATAAGACATCTTATAAGTTGCAAGCCTCATGCATAGATTACCAATAGTGCTTGCACCTTGTCCTAATTAGCTTGGATTAACATGGATTATCATTGCATAACATATGTTTCAACCAAGTGTCACAAAGGGGTACCTCTATGCCGCTCGTACAAAGGTCTAAGGAGAAAGTTCGCATTGGATTTCTCGCTTTTGATTATTCTCAACTTAGACATCCATACCGGAACAACATAGACAACAGATAATGGACTCCTCTTTAATGCATAAGCATTCAACAATAGATAATATTCTCATAAGAAATTGAGGATTAATTGTCCAAACTGAAACTTCCACCATGAATCATGGCTTTAGTTAGCGGCCCAATGTTCTTCTCTAACAATATGCATATATACTCAAACCATTTGATCATGAAAATCGCCCTTACTTCAGACAAGACGAACATGCCTAGCATCTCACATGATATTCAACAAAGGTGTAATAGTTGATGGCGTCCCCAGAAACATGGTTACCGCTCAACGAGCAACTTATTAAGAAATAAGATACATAAGTACATATTCTTCACCACAATAGTTTTTAAGGCTATTTTTCCCATGAGCTATATATTGCAAAGACAAAGGATAGAATTTTTAAAGGTAGCACTCAAGTAATTTACTTTGGAATGGCAGAGAAATACCATGTAGTAGGTAGGTATGGTGGACACAATTGGCATAGTTTTTGGCTCAAGGATTTGGATGCACCAGAAGAATTCCTGTCAATACAAGGCTAGGATAGAAAGGTTGTTTGAAGCAAACTCAAGTATAAAATGGTGCAGCAAGACTCACATATGAACATATTGTAAGCATTATAAGACTTTACATCGTCTCCTTGTTGTTCAAACAACTTAACCAGAAAATATCTAGACTCTAGAGAAACTAATCATGCAAACCAAATTTTAACAAGCTCTATGTAGTTCTTCATTAATGGGTGCAAAGTACATGATGCAAGAGCTTAAACATGATCTATATGAGCACAACAATTGCCAAGTATCAAATTATTCAAGACATTATACCAATTACCACATGCAGCATTTTCTGTTTCCAACCATATAACAATGAACGAAGCAGTTTCAACCTTCGCCATGAACATTAAAAGTAAAGCTAAGAACACCGGTGTTCATATGAACGAGCGGAGCGTGTCTCTCTCCCACATAAGCCTGAATTTATTCAGAGAATGAAAATAACAAAACGAAAATAAAAGCACACAGACGCTCCAAGTAAAGTACATAAGATGTGACGGAATAAAAATATTGTTTCACTAGAGGTGACCTGATAAGTTGTCGATGAAGAAGGGGATGCCTTGGGCATCCCCAAGATTAGATGCTTGAGTCTTCTTGAAATATGCAGGGATGAACCACGGGGGCATCCCCAAGCTTAGACTTTTCACTCTTCTTGATCATATTGTATCATCCTCCTCTCTTGACCCTTGAAAACTTCCTCCACACCAAACTCAAAACAATCTCATTAGAGGGTTAGTGCATAATTGAAAATTCATATATTCAGAGGTGACATAATCATTCTTAATGGAACAAAGAAATCCATTCATCATAGCAAAAGAGGCAATGCGAAATAAAAGGCAGAATCTGTCAAAACAGAACAGTCCGTAAAGACGAATTTTTCAGGGGCACTTAACTTGCTCAGATGAAAAAGCTCAAATTGAATCAAAGTTGCGTACATATCTGAGGATCACGCACGTAAATTGGCATATTTTTCTGAGTTACCTACAGAGAACCCTGCCCAAATTCGTGACAGCAAGAAATCTGTTTCTGCGCAGTAATCCAAATCTAGTATGAACCTTACTATCAAAGACTTTACTCGGCACAATAATGCAATAAAATAAAGATAAGGAGAGGTTGCTACAGTAGTAACAACTTCCAAGACTCAAATATAAAAAAAAAATTATGTAGTAAAATAAAAACATGGGTTATCTCCCAAGAAGTGCTTTCTTTATAGCCATTAAGATGGGCTCAGCAGTTTTAATGATGCACTCCCAAGAAATAAGAGTTGAAGCAAAAGAGAGCATCAAGAAGAAAATTCAAAACAAATTTAAGCCTAACCCACTTCCTATGAAAAGGAATCTTGTAAATAAACAAGTCATGTAGGCATAATGCAACAAGCATAGAAAAGCAACACAAGCGCAATTTCAAGATTCTCAACATAAAGAGGGTAAATTTAATATTATTAAGATGCATATAACCATGTTTCCCTCTCTCATAATAATTTTCAGTAGCATCATGAACAAACTCAACAATATAACTATCAAATGAAACATTCTTATCATGAGTCTCATGCATAAAATTATTACTACTCCCAACATAAGCATAGTCATTCTTATTAATTGTAGTGGGAGCAAATTCAACAAGGTAGCTATCATCAAATATAGGAGGCATATTGTAATCATAATTAAATTTATCCTCCATAGTAGGCGGCACCAGAAGACCACTATCATTATAATCATCATAAATAGGAGGCAAAGTATCATCAAAGAAAATTTTCTCCTCAATGCTTGGGGGACTAAAAATATCATGCTCATCAAAACCAGCTTCGAACTAATATTACTACTATATCATTATCAACAATGGTGTTCAAAGCGTTCATACTAATATTACTACTAGCATGCAAATAAGGTTCCATAGGTTTTTTAATTTTCGCATCAAACAATCCATGTCTTAACTCAGGAAATAGTTTAAAAAGCTCACAGTTGTTTTCCATTATGCCTTACTAGTGTTTAACAAGAAACAAAAAGATGCAATTGCAGGATCTAAAGGAAATAGCTTCGAGTACTCACACACCGGCAAAATGCTAGGAAATAGCTTAGTAGTCGGAGGATGTGAATACCTTTTACCTTACCTCCCCGGCAACGGCGCCAGAAAATAGCTTGATGTCTACGCACGCTTCTATTCACCGTAGACGGTGTTGGGCCTCCAAGAGCGAGAGGTTTGTAGAACAGCGAGCAAGTTTCCCTTAAGTGAATCACCCAAGGTTTATCGAACTCAGGGAGGTAGAGGTCAGAGATATCCCTCTCAAGCAACCCTGCAATTACGATACAAGAAGTCTCTTGTGTCCCCAACACACCCAATACACTTGTCAGATGTATAGGTGCACTAGTTCGGCGAAGAGATAGTGAGATGCAAGTGATATGGATGAATATGAGTGGTAATAGCAATCTGAAATAAAGATGGCAGCGAGTAAACATGCAACGAACGAGTAAATAAACGGAGTTTCGATATTCGGAAACAAGGCCTAGGGATCATACTTTCACTAGTGGACACTCTCAACATTGATCACATAACTCGAATAAACAAATACTACTTTCTCTACACTCTCTTGTTGGATGACAAACACCATTCATTGTGTAGGGCTACAAGAGCTCCCTCAAGCCGGAGTTAACAAGCTCCACAACATTCGGTGTTCATATTTAAGTAACCTTAGAGTGCATAATAGATCATTGCAATTATACAGAGTGCTAACATAGCATGCACACTCGTCACCGTCGAGCTATGAAAGGGGGAATAGATCGCATCAATACTATCATAGTAATAGTTAACTTCATAATCTACAAGAGATCACAATCATAACCTACACCAAGTACTTCATGATGCACACACTGTCAACATTACATCATGGAGGAGGAATAGACTAGTTTAATAACATCACCAGAGTAACACATAGATGATATTCAACTAGATCACAAAGAGAGAGATGAACCACATAGCTACGGTAGAGCCCTCAGCCTCGGGGGAGAATTACTCCCTCCTCGTCATGGAGACAGCGATGGTGGTGAAGATGGTGGTGGAGATGCCTTCCGGGGGCACTTCCCCGTCCCGGCAGCGTGCCGGAACAGAGACTTCTGTCCCCCGAATCTTGGCTTCGCGATGGCGGCGGCTCTGGAACTTTTCTCGTATCGTGGCTTATCGGTCTAGGGTTTTCGCGACGGAGTCCTTAAGTAGGCGGAAGGGCAGCCTCGGAGGGGCCCTGGTGGGGCCACACAATAGGGAGGCGCGCCCCACCCCTTGGCCGCGCCGCCCTGGTGTGTGGGGCCCCCCTGGCTCCCCTCTGGTCTCTCTCCGGTGTTCTGGAAGCTTCCGGGAAAAATAAGGTTCTGGGAGTTGATTTCGTCCAATTCCGAGAATATTTCCTTACTAGGATTTCTGAAACCAAAAACAACAGAAAACAGGAACTGGCACTTCGGCATCTCGTTAATAGGTTAGTTCCGGAAAACGCATAATAATGACATAAAGTGTGTATAAAACATGTGAGTATCATCATAAAAGTAGCATGGAACATTAGAAATTATAGATATGTTTGAGACGTATCAGGGTTATCCAAAATGATGGCTCTAAGATAGGGATTGAAAGTTCGCTAAAATTTATGGGTATTCGGATGAATACCGGACTTTAAACACATGTGTGTCCGCCTACTAGCAATGAATTATAGCAAAACAAATGAAAGGACATGGATGGCGCCAAGAGGGAGGGTGAATAAGCGGTTTAATACTTTTACGATATTAGCTTGAACAAATGTGGAATAAAAATAGCATTTAAGATGTCAAGCACAATGCCTATATAACTAGGGTTAACCTATGTGCATCAACGACTGATGCTAAGAAATACAAGCAACTGCCAAAATATATAACTTCAAGAATGAAGGGTATCACAAAGTAGAGTGCATAAGTAAATATCTCAGGTATAGAAATAACCGAGGTATGCAGAGACGATGTATCCCGAAGTTCACACTCTTGCGAGTGCTACTTTCCGTTGGAGCGGTGTGGAGGCACAAGGCTCCACAAATGCCACGAAGGCCTCACCGTATTCTCCTCGAGCCTTGCCACGAAAATGCAAGTCCTCGTCCACTATGGAACCTTGAGGGTAGTAACCGAACCTGCATAAAGCTTGGGGCAATCTCCACATCTTAAGTGGAGGCTCCCAAGAAATCCCCACAAAAGGCCTCACACTAGAGGAATCTCCACAACTTTATTCGAGGCCCCAAAAACACCACTAAGCCACAAAGCTAAAAACTTGAGGCAATCTCCACAACTTAATTGGAGGCCCCAAGAAAGCACAACGCCGTCTAGGGTTCCAAGAACCCAAGAATAATAAGCTTCGCACTTTAATTCACTCCCTCGAATCAGCGCGAAGAACTCAAACTGATGCATCAAATGCAAATGGCAAGAACTTCACTCTCAAATTCCACCAAACCTACAAAAGCTATTGGGAGAATAAGAGAGGAAGAACACACGAGGATAACACCAAATTTCACCAAGATCTAGATCAAGGTTTTCCCGCACAAAGAGGGGATTTTCATTGGTAGGATAGTAGATCTATATCTCCTCTCTCTTTTTTCCCTCAAATAGTTACAAGGATCGTGAAGATATTGAGGAGAAAGAGCAAGCTACTCAACTTCAACAATGGAGGAGAGAGAAATGGAGTATCAACCAACCCATGGGGAAGAAGGGGGCTTTTGATATCCCCACCCCCCCCCCCAAAATAGTCATTGCAGCATCATTTAGACCGGAGACTGCAGCCTGGAGGGACGAAGACTCAGCAAGGCAGGCTTCAAAACAGAGAAAACCACATCCATCCTGAATTCTCTGGCAGTCCTGAGGCCGATGTCCCCGGCCTTGGAAAAGCCAGAAACAGTTGAAACCAAAACAACGATAACATAAGCATCTATACTCTAATTTTGATGATCTTGGGCTCGTTTCGAAGACAGCAACGAGCCCTACAAGATCACGCATATAACCATCATATTGAAAAAAAATTGGTTAAACTAAATTAAGAAAGATTTAATCTATCTATCAGAGACAAACCAGTAAAACCTCCAACATCAAAATTGCAACAACTTGAGTTACGAAACTCCGATTTAGGTGAAACCAATTTTGTTGGAAAGAGGATGACAAGAGCTACCCTAAAAATAGTGAAAATCTTAAGAACAAGTGGGATATATTTTCCATTAATTTAAAGGTGAAACCTCTCAATATGAAGAACCAAGAAAAACTCCAATATCAAAAGCGTAGCAAGTATTTCATACGGAATCCGTTTTTGGATGAACTAGGGCTTGTCATGAAAATAAGCACAAGGTATAAAACACCATATGGATAAGATACAAATAAGAATCAAGAATTATGATGCAATGTTGCAAAGTTTTGAGCTCTCTCCGATACGATTATGTACTCACTCGAGAGCCATCCTGATAGCATGACCAACTATCCTATAAACCGGTCCCACAACTAAAGCATGAGAATGGTAAGGAAGAAAACCTTTCAAGAACAAAACTTAACCTTGCACATTTGATGGAAACAACTCTGTGTGTACCAACTCGTTGGGACTCCAAGTGTAGAGTGTTGTAGCAAGCGTTTGATGAGCGCAGATTGCACACCGTTGGGGAACCCCAAGAGGAAGGTATGATGAGCACAGTAGCAAGTTATTCCTTAGTAAGAAACCAAGGTTTAAACGACCAGTAGGAGAAAGACGTGACTTCTGAAGGTGTTGCTAGCTAACTTGTGGCAGGGCACACTACCGGCGTCAGCAACAACGTGGAACCTACACACAACACAACCAAAATACATTTCCCCAACTTATAGTGAGGTTGTCAATCTCACTGGTTTTGCTGAACACAAAGGATAAAATGTATAGTGTGGAAAGAGATGTTTGTTTGCAGTGAAATTAAAGAGAACAGTAAAAGAGTTGTTGCCGTGGGAGTTGGCAATAACAAGAACATGTATTTTAAGTGTAAAAGAAAGGATCGGGGTCCACAGTTCACTAGAGGTGTCTCTCCATAAAGATAAATAACATGCTGGGTGAACAAATTACAGCTGGGCAATTGGTAGAATAAAGACCATACATGACAAGATGATTACTATGAGATTCGTTTGGGCATTACATTATAATACATAGACCGTAATCCAACTTCGTCTATGACTAATAATTCGCCTTCCGGTTATGGTCCGAACCCCTTCCAGTATTAAGTTGCAAGCAACAGATTATCGCATTAAGCAATGTGTGCAAAGTAAACAATAGAATTACCTTTGTATAAAACATTGTTGTTTTCTCCCTAGTAGCAACAGCACATCTACAATCTTAGAAGTTATTTTCACTCTTCTAGAAAACTAGAGGCATAAACCTACTATCGAGCATAAATACTCCCTCTTGGAGTCACAAGCATTTACTTGGCCAAAGCAACTACTAGCAACGGAGAGCATGCAAGATCACAAATAACATATGACAAATATATAATCGATCTCAACATAGTATTCAATATTCATCGGATCCCAGCAAACACAACATGTAGCATTACATAAAGATGATCTTGATCATGATAGGCAGCTCACATGATCTAAACATGAGGAACAAATTGGAGAAGACAACCATCTAGCTACTGCTATGGACCCATAGTCCAGGGATGAACTAATCACGCATCACTTCGGAGGCAGGCATGACGATGTAGAGACCTCCGGTGATGATCTCCCCCTCTAGCAGGGTGCCGTGAAGAGATTCAGAACCCTCCCGAGCTAGGGTCTGCGATAATGGCCGCGACAGAAATTTTCGTGGATGGAGGCTCCGGTATTTAGTTTTTTTCCCGAGATCGTTAATAAATAGGCGGAAGGGCGAGGTCGGTGGCCGCCTGGGGGCCCCACTCCACCCCTTGGCGCAGACCACACCCTGGCCGCGCCATGGGGTGGTCTGGCCGCCCTGTGGCGCCTCCTCGTCCCCCCTCTTGACTCTGTCGTCGTTACGGAAAAATAAGATCTTCGTCTTTTGTTTCTTCCAATTCCGAGAATATTTTATGTACAACTTTTCTGAAATACAAAACAGCAGAAAACAGGGACTGACACTATGGCATCTTGTTAATAGGTTAGTGCCGGAAAATGTAAAAAAGTGCAACTAAGTGTAAACAAAACATGTATAAATTAGTGTAAAACAAGCATTGAGCATCAAAAAATAAAGATACGTTTGCAACGTATCAGCATCCCCATGTTAACTCCTGCTCGTCCTCGAGTAGGTAAGTGATAGCAAAATAATTTTTGAGGTGACATGAAGCCAACACAATCTTGATCAAGTTATTTTAAAAGCATTGTGAGCCGGGATGACATTACTCTAAACATAGACATGATAGATATAGTTCTAACAATAGAACTTAGCAACTATGTTATAACATGAGAAGTAACTCAAACAAAGGATCATGAATAATAGTGCACGGAAAGCAACTGTTTGTTTATGAGCATAGAGAAAACATAGCAAAGTGGTACTCAGCTTGTCCTTTATGGAGTAGCAAAATATAAATGTCAGGACACCTTTAAAGTTCAAAGGATGACTAGATAAAAGTAATTTAAGAACAAGCAATAGCATAATCATGAATCAATAAATAATAAATTTTGGGACTATGCACATTATACTCAGAATGACAACTATGCTCTCTTAATTGGTGCATACAGCAAGAAGATGAAGACTCAACACAAAAGTAAAAGAAAGGTCCTTTGTAGAAGGAATCAAGATTAAAAAGTTTTATAAACCTTCCAAAAAGTATGGTACTCATTAGGTTTGAGCTCTCATTACCCCTATCATAAGCATCTTGAATGGTTAAAGTTAATGTGAGGGCAAATATGAGTTATATGCTTGACAAATCACAAGTTGAAAATCTTGGGCCCCTTGAATACGAGTGCCTAAACCTCATGCTACTCAACTTAGCTCCCAAATAAGTTCTTGTCATTGTAAGTATACATGTATCATTGAGAACACCAACGGGGTACCTCCTGCCCCATGATATAGAAGTACTCATGCCGATATAGGAGCAATCCATACCCAAATGACAAGACAAACAGACAATGAGCATCTAAGCAATCCTTTTATTTACTATGGGCATAGCTTTTATTGAAGTTGCATCATAGAATGCTCACTATGGTTCGTTGTAAATTTTCACCATGAATTATGCATGGCTTAAGTTGGCCGCCCAGGCGTTTCTCTAACATATATACAATCTCCATGGACTTACAAGTTTCCATTTTATTTCGCACCGCTAGGCATCCATAAACAAAAGAACATGATATCAACTAAATAGGAATAAGTGCAATGTTGAAAGCGTGCCCCATGAAACCATGGTTGTACTAACTCCCAACTCGTAATTTGCAAGCATATAATCTTCATAAGATAGTCACAATGGCTCAAGTTTATTAAGTGCAAGAAAGTAAATGTGCCATCAAGTTCGTGAGAGCTTTACTAACTAATATTCTCATGACAAAATTTAATTTGGATGATAAATAAAAACATGATGAATATACTTGGAATAGCAATAATGTTGGTAGGTAGATATGGTGGAAACAATTGGCAAACTTTGGTTTTTGGTAGTTGGAAGCACGAGTAGAGCTCATACTCAGTACAGGCGAAGGCTGGCAAAAGACTGGGAGCAACCAACTAAGAGAGCAATAATAGTCATAATCATGCATAGCGACAAAACATTATTAATCAAAGCATAAAGTGATATTACAGGTCAAAAAATAAATGATTATAGAGGCTTTAGTTGACTGGCCGTAGTCATAACATGATGTAAACATGTGCCAATTCAACCCAATAAAGCATCGAAGGAGAATACCACAATATTATGCTTTGTATGATGGAAACAACACATGATTCTTTCAATGGCACATTAAGCACTCTCATATATTTGAGACAATTCATGCTACAATAATAAATACTAAGCATATAATAACAATAACATCCAACATGACATGCCAATGTCTATGCCACAGTCTAGACAAGCTTCCTTTTGCATCACTATAAGCTTGAAACATTTTACTCGTCTCCAACACCAATCAATTTAATTGAAACAACTCTCATAGATGAAAACAAATAAAGACCAGAGAGCTAATCATACAAGAATAAAGAAAACTAACAAGCTCTGAACAAAATAAGAGTAGAAAACCAAGAGCTAAACGTAGTACTAGCAAACTACAACACTCGCAGAACAATATGAGCTAAAACTAGAGCGTTCTATGCAATTAAAACGGAGTGTGCCTTATCCAAAACAAAATGCTGGGATCCAACCATATGCTATAGAAAACAAACCAAAACAAAACTAAAGACAAAAATAAAGACGCTCCAAGAACAACACATAGTATATGAATCAATAAAAATATAGCGCATAGAAAGATGACCTGATGCTTTGTTGATGAAGAGGGGATACCCAAGGAATCCCCAAGCTTTAACGTGTGTACCTCTTGGATATTTTTTGGGGTGACATGGGCATCCCCAAGCTTGAGCTTTTGTCCATACTTCATCTCATTACATCATTCTTCTCTTCCTACACTTGAAAACTTCCTTCATACAAGATTTCACACAATTCTTATTAACAGCTTTAGTGTAATCAAAATAACAAATCCACTTGGGTTCAGTTTTAACATATATCAAACACCTATTGAAGCATTATCTATCATAGCAACTTCTTAAAAAAGCACTTTCCTCAAAATAACTCAAAAAGAAAGAGGTTAAGAGGCAAATGCAAATAGTGACAGAAATCTGTAAAAACAGAATAGTAGGTAAAGATCGATTTTTCTCGAACATCCTCTGTTGCTAAAATTGAAAAGTTCTCAACTAGCGGAAGTTAGGTAATACGCAAAAAATTTGGCAGCTCCAAATTCCGCTCCGGCTGGAAATACGAATTTTTATGGTGACAGCACATAATCTATTTTCAGGACAGCAACTTCCCCAAATCTTACTTTCTTCCTATTAGAGGCTATTCTTGGCACAAAAATGAAAAAAGAAAATATAAGGAGAGGTCATTACTAAGGTAATAACTTCAAAGACTCAACAAAAGAAAAATTACAGAAATAAAACATGGGTTATCTCCCAAGAGTGCTTTTTTTAACGGCTTTCAGTGACGCTCGGTAATTTGAGAAGATGCTCACATAAGAAATATGAATTGAAGCAAAAGAAAGCATCAAGGAGTAAATACGAAACACATTTAAGTCTAACCCACTTCCTATACATAGGAATCTTGTAATAAAATAAATCAAAAAAGCACATCGTAACAAGCATGGGTAGGTAAAACAAGAGCAACTTACACTACAAGAAAATTTCTGATAGACAACGTCTCAAAATCGTCCGCTAAGGGGTATTTTTCGTCGCCTATGGGCCTAACCCGACGATATGGGTTCTGTTGTCTAAAGTGTTTTCCGGAACTAACCTATTAACGAGATGCCACAGTGCCGCTCTCTGTTTTCTGCTGTTTTTGGTTCCAGAAAGGCTGTTCGGGCAATATTCTCGGAATTGGACGAAATCAACGCCAAACCTCCTATTTTTCCCGGAAGCACCCAGAACACCGAAGGGGAGTCGGAGGAGAGCCAGGGGGCCACCACACATGTGGGCCGCGTGGGCCACACCTTGGCCGCGCCGGCCTACTGTGGGGCCACCCTGTCGCCCCTCCTGCGCCGCCTCTTCGCCTATAAAACCCCTTTCGACCTAAAAACGTAGTACCTTTTGACGAAACTCGCGGAAAGACTCCGGGCGCCGCCACCATCGCGAAACTCCGTTTCGGGGGACGCAACTCTGCGTTCCGGCACCTCGCCGGACGGGGAAGTGCCCCGGAAGCCATCTCCATCAACGTCATCGCCTCCATCATGCTACGTGAGTAGTTCCCCCATGGACTACGGGTTCTAGCTGTAGCTAGTTGGTATTCTCTCCCCCATGTACTTCAATACAATGATCTCATGAGCTGCCTTACATGATTGAGATTCATCGATGTAATCGGTGTTGTGTTTGTCGGGATCCGATGGATTGTTACATTATGATTGTCTATCTACAAAGTTTGTGAAGTTATTGTTGCTGCAATCTTGTTATGCTTAATGCTTGTCACTAGGGCCCGAGTGGCATGATCTTAGATTTGAGCTCTATACTTATTGCTTAGATTGTATGCACATGTCGCTGTCCGGAACCAAAGGCCCCGAAGTGACAGAAATCGGGACAACCGGAGGGGATGGTGGTGATGTGAGGATCACATGTTTTCACGGAGTGTTAATGCTTTGCTCCGGTACTCTATTAAAAGGAGTACCTTAATATCCAAGTAGATTCCCTAGAGGCCCGGCTGCCACCGGCTGGTAGGACAAAAGATGTTGTACAAGTTTCTCATTGCGAGCACGTATGACTATATATGGAAAACATGCCTACATGATTAATGAATTGATGTTCTGTCTTAATGCCTTATCAATCCTATCAATTGCCCGATTGTAATTTGTTCACCCAACACTTGTTATTGGAGAGTTATCACTAGTGTAGATAGCTGGGAACCCCGGTCCATCTCTCATCATTATATACTCTTTCTACATGTCATTGGAAGTAGTATCAACTATTTTCCGGTGCCATTGCTCCTGTGTTATTGCTACTGCTGCTGTGTTACTGTTACTATTGCTCTCATACTACCGTCGCTTTCACATCACCCCTGTTATTAGTGCTTTTCCAGTGTGCAACTGAATTGACAACTCCAGTTGTTAAGGCTTATCGGTATTCTTTACCTCCCCTTGTGTCGAATCAATAAATTTGGGTTTTACTTCCCTCGAAGACTGCCAGTGATCCCCTATACTTGTGGGTTATCAAGACTGTTTTCATGCGCCGTTGTCGGGGAGGCATAGCTCTACTCATAAGTTCACCTCGGGGAGTACACTCTACCTCTCTCTCTGTGTTATTTTATTTTGTTTTGCTTAGTTTAATTTTGTCTAGTTTATTTGTGCCTAGTTTATTTCTGTCTAGTATTATTTTCCTTAGTTTACTTTTGCTTAGTTTATTTTTGTCTTGTTTTATTTGTCTCATATACCCAAAAATCCATAAAAATTTGAAAAAACCAAAAAATTAAAAACTGCTGTTATGGGAGAACCTACAACCTACTTGGAGCTTATAGAATGTTATAATAATTATAGAAAATCAAGAACTGGTAAAATAATGAGTGCTATGATAGAAAAATTGAATACAATGGCTAGAATCTTGCTTAGACACCATGATATAAACTGTTGCTCTAAAGAGGACACTAAACATCTTAAATTTCAATGTGGCTTTAGTGAGGAATTTTTAATTAAGAACTATAATCGGAATTGCTATATTCATTATGGGTTCGAAGAGGTAGAACAATTTGTCTTATTTATGGGAGCCTCCAAGATAGAATCCTTCATGGTTGAGAATTATGAAACTTGTGCTATTTGTAAGGACCTTAAAGATTATGTCTCTACTATCCTTAATTCTTGCATAGAATGCTACAGTAGGAATCCTTATATCCTTGATTATAAAGAGAGACTCATTAATGCACAAGAATGCACTCACAATTTGCAGGAACCTGTGGAAGAAGAAATTGATGAACCTGAAAGCTCATTGGATGAAAAAGAGGAGGAAATTGATGAACCCGAAAGCTCATTGGATGAAAAAGAAGAGGAGAGCGACGAACAAAAGGAGGAAGAATGGATTAGCTACCCATGCCAACCTTCTAATGAGAGTAACTCTTTATCTCTTACACTATTTGATTGTCCTCCATGCTTACCGGAAGAGGTTGAATGTTATGTTCCTGTGGATTCTCTTGAAATATTACCTATAAGTAAAACTTGTGAGAATAATTATGCTACTCGTTATTTATGATAATCCATGCTACTTTGATAAATCTTATGATAATGCTTTGTTTGTGCCTGATGTCGAAATGCATGGTACTAAAGAATTTTGCTTGGCAAATGTTTATGATAAAGCTCTAGATGATGGCCCTATGTTACTTGATAATATTAATTGTGCTACTAATGAAAATGGGATTGGAGAGTTTTTGACTTTATCTATGAGTCCCATATCTCTTGAGATTGATCAACTACCTTGTTATTTTATTAATAAAAGTAAGTTTGAAAGTTTTAATTCCACTATTCTTGAACTTGATAAAAATTATGTGTTTGTAAATCATCTGCATATGATAGTTATATTGTTGATTTTATTCATGAAGCTACTGAAAATTATTATGAGAGAGGAAAATATGGTTGTAGAAATTTGCATGGTACTAAAACACCTCTCTATGTGCTTAAAATTTTGAAGTTACACTTGTTCTATCTTCCTATGCTTGTTACTTTGCTCTTCATGAACTTGTTTATTTACAAGATTCCTATGCATAGGAAGCATGTTAGACTTAAATGTGTTTTGAATTTGCCTCTTGATGCTCTCTTTTGCTTCAAATACTATTTCTTGCGAGTGCATCATTAAAACTGCTGAGCCCATCTTAATGGCTATAAAGAAAGAACTTCTTGGGAGATAACCCATGTGTTATTTTGCTACAGTACTTTGTTTTATATTTGTGTCTTGTAAGTTGTTTACTACTGTAGCAACCTCTCCTTATCTTAGTTTTGTGTTTTGTTGTGCCTAGTGAAGCCTCTAATCGAAGGTTGATACTAGATTTGGATTTCTGCGTGAAACAGATTTCTATCTGTCACGAATCTGGGCTGTTTTCTCTATAGGTAATTCAGAAAAATATGCCAATTTACGTGCGTGTTCCTCAGATATGTACGCAACTTTCATTAGTTTTGAGTTTTCTGATTTGAGCAACGGAAGTATTTATTTAAAATTCGTCTTTACTGGCTGTTCTGTTTTGGCAGATTCTGTCTGCATTGTCTCTTGTGGACTTTAAGCGAGGTTTTCTAGACGTAGAGGGCTGTAGCTAATGTTTTATTGAGTTCTTGCAATGTGCCACTACAGGACCAAGGTGGATTCAAATTTTTTGAGTACTAACCCCTCTAATGAAGTTTATGAGAAGTTTGGTGTGAAGGAAGTTTTCAAGGGTCAAGAGAGGAGGATGATATATGATCAAGAAGAGTGAAAAGTCTAAGCTTGGGGATGCCCCGTGGTTCATCCCTGCATATTTTAAGAAGACTCAAGCGTCTAAGCTTGGGGATGCCCAAGGCATCCCCTTCTTCATCAACTTATCAGAGTTCCTCCCCGAAACTATATTTTTATTCGGTCACATCATATGTGTTTTACTTGGAGCGTCTGTGTGCTTTTATTTTTGTTTTTGTTTGAATAAGATCAGATCCTAGCAATCCTTGATTGGGAGAGAGACACGCTCCGCTTTTTCATATGAACACTTGTTCTTCGTTTTACTTCTAATGTTCAATGATAAAAGTTGGAAGCTACAATACTTAAGGTTATTTGGTTGGAAAAAGAAAATGCCTCATATGTCTTGGATAATTTGACACTTGGCAATTGTTTTGAGCTCTCAAGTAGATCATGATTAAGTTTTTTTCATGTAGTTTAAACCTATTAGTGGAGAACTACCGTAAAGCTTGTTAAAATTGGTTTGCATGATTGGTCTCTCTTAAGGTCTAGATATTTTTCGGTAAAAGTGTTTGAGCAACAAGGAAGACAAGCGTAGGGTATTATAATGCTTGCAATATGTTCTTATGTGAGTTTTTCTGTACTGGTTCATACTTGTGTTTGCTTCAAATAACCTTGCTAGCCTAAGCCTTGTATCGAGAGGGAATACTTCTCATGCATCCAAAATACTTGAGCCAACCACTATGCCATTTGTGTCCACCATACCTACCTACTATGTGGTATTTCTGCCATTCCAAAGTAAATTGCTTGAGTGCTACCTTTAAACAATTCAAAATTTATTACCTCAATTTGTGTCA